>NC_135135.1:9393939-9696969 GCF_051014445.1 Colletes latitarsis | reverse complement strand
TTCAGTCAATTTTGTCAAAAGTTTTCATTAAAAATGTGTTGGAAAAAATAGCAAACCATCAGTTAATAGTGAAATAAATTACAAATCTTACGAAATGTTGATTCTTTTTATAAGAAATCGTTAAAAATGGATTGCAGGACTAAATTGCCTCCCGTGGTGTAAGTCGTGTGCGGATGTGGTGTGTGAGTGATAAATGTCGCGGATACGATGAAATGTCGGCGGCTTTAGAACTCGTTATCCGAAATGACACTCGACACAGATTATGTAAAATTTAGATGTTATATTCATATTGCAGATCAAGCCTGTCCACGCGCCCGGACACGTGTCCAAGAGCCTCCACCACCCTGATCATGTCGCTATAGTATGACAATCGTGAGCATGCGTAGAGAAACAGTGACACGCGTGAAACGTGTGACTAATATCGACACTTCCCCAGAGATACTGATACCTTCATTTGTTTCGACACAGCGTTGGTAACACGCGAGTGATTTCATTCGATTGAAAAAATAATTTATTTGCAATTGTTTAGTTACGTCTTTCGATAAATATCTGTACGTCGCCGTATGTTTTCCTCCCCACAACTTCGCCTTCGTGCTTCTTTGTTTCTCTTTGCTTTAGTTTCTGCCATCGTTTGCAACGTTCGAATATTCGAACTCGGCAGATCCGAGATCTCGAAACATCCGAATAATTCGAAAGATTCGAACATATTACGATCGAATGTTTAGTGTAGAAAAAAGGCAAAAATAGAATTTTAGCTACTTCCTTTCACTCTCATAAAAGTGGTAGGCGAAAAATTCTTCAAAGCTGACAAAAAATGGAAAGAGTCTATAGATTCGTATAAAAAAAGTACAGATGGTTTTCGGACTGTAAATTATGAAATTATATCAGATCTTTAAAATTCAAAAGAGCTGACAGTATATGGTCGATTTCTATTCTAAAAATTTACGTGAAAATTAATATAAAAAACTCTGGAATTAAAAGTTTATTTTCAAAGTGTCTTTTTTTATTTCTTTGAAATTCCTTTATATCGTTAATATTAATATGAATTATTTTAGTAGTAAAGTAATAAATTAATTAACAACATTTGTTCGAAAAGTAGTACATATTACAAATACTTGAGAATAAAAAAACTCATGAAAGTAAACCACTTATAAATTCTTACGTGTGATTTATTTATTGAAAGTATAATTTATAATTTTGTTTCATCGAACTAATGTGCAATGTACTACTTAAATAACAGAATTATTTATTTTAATCAATTCAAGATAATTTAGATAATAGATTTAAGATTGAAGGGGTTAAAAGACAACTATTAAATGAATTAAACAAAAAATAATAAATCTAGGGGCTTTGATAAACACCACGTGTTCATCTAAACGTTAAATGGAAGATAGTTGAAAGGTGAAAAATGTTGCAACAAATTGTTTTTTGATATGAATGACTATAACAATACCAAAACTATAATTGCAACATTTTGTACTTTTTTACTATTAAATAAACAAAATACAAATTTTTTTACAGACTTAGAAGTTAAAGAACTAATAATTGTAATTATTGTCTCGTTTTGGAAAAATGTAAGAAAAATTATTCTTATGACTTTTCTGCATTCTATTTTTTATAATTTTTTCCGACGCCTTGATAAAAAATGCGTTGCAAGCTTAAAATTGAAACCGAAGACTTCTTGCAACATTAAAAGTAAGAAATGTAGTACGAACAGTGCATGTAACAAACACGACGGAGGTAGACAGCATTAAATACATATTAATTAAGAAGTTGATTATTCCGAATACTGCGTTATTTACGTCATACTTTTTTTCTCTTTCCATGTGGGTTAATGAAGGTACACGTTTCGATCGTAACGTTAAATTCGCACGAAGTCTCATTCTGTGTATTTATCATCCGACATTCGGTACACTATACATCAAGTCATAATGTACAGTGAGGCATAAAAAACGCAGTCGACTCGAGTTTCGTGGTTTAATTGCAGTACCGCGTAAGCTTTGAACGAATACTTGACCGACTACAGAATGCTCGACGTCGCATTCGCAAACATTTCTTAAAAATTAATTTCTTTCTGAAAAGGATTCTGGAACGCAATAGCAATTTTACATTTACATACGTATTAACAGGTACGAAAAAAGTGTTAGAAGAGTAAACAAATATGAAATTATTATAGTTCGTGAGACAGAAATTCTCGGTTATGGTCAGTGTCAAGTTGTATTGTCGAATGAATCACAAATCAAACCCGATATAAAAATGTTGGTTTCTCAAATGCAGATTCAACCTTTCCACCAAATTTTACAATTTAATTTTTGATAAATGAATTAACTCTGAATCCTTTTTATTTTTTCTTATTTTTTACGTGTATAGCTCAGGAGGTATCTGTCGTTTGATGTATTGTAAGGATTTATGGCAAGAAGGAAAAGAGATTTGGAATGTATCGTGATTCTGGAATGCAATGAAATAGCATCGACCTTGTAATACAATGTATGCCATCGCGCTAAATTTTTCTGACGATGCAAAACATTTGAAACAAACATTCAAAGTAGCATTTACCTTAAAAATTAATTAGTTTTTATTTCTATGAAAGATAGTTATCAGGGAATCTCAAAGAAACTCGAAAAATATTAATTAATCCTTACAGAGCAAACGTTCATATATTTCTATCCTTTTTCTTTGCTTGGTAAAATACATGTACGAGTTGTATAATTTATTATATGCTAACAAAGAGTAAACACTGTTATCGATAATGTTGATAACAATTGACGATAACTGAACGTAACCAAAAAATTTTTTCATCGTGGATAACGATTACCAATAACCAAAATAAAATTTAGTTACGATACTTGGTTGCAATCGAATAGAATAAAATTTCAACCGTTTTCACCGCGAGACGAAGACACGTAGGTCGTGGAAGTATATTTTTATTAACTTCGAACGAGTTTATGGTCGACGTGGCTGGTCGAAATTTTGCTTGATAAAAACGCTACCGATTCGAATACCGCGATATACGTCATGGAAATCCTCGGAATGGCAAAGTTGCCCCCGTAGACTCACCTTCGCGTTCGACCTCGAGGAGGACTCTTCTCATCAATACTAGAAATACTGGAAATACTGGATTTTTCACGGAGAACGTGCTGTCGCGTGTTACGACTGGTGCCACATAGTCTGCGCCGTTAGAAATTTTCCTCGTTACCCTACCTGCCCCCCTCCCCGTCGTCACTACCGCTGAAATACTGCCGCTTAAATATTTTCTTCGTTATGTAACGACTGCCGAGAAATTTAAATTTAAATGCCTTTCGATGAATATCCATATCGAACTACGATCAAGCATTTTCCATCGACCAATTCGATTTGTTATGTTGGTATGGTGGTCCGGCAGATGAAACATTAATTAATGTATTTTAAGATCGTTTCACGACGAAGGAACTGATTTTCATAAAATATTTAATGTAACTTTACTGTTAGGAATGCTACGAAGTAGGATGTATAGTACAGCCCACGATATAGCAAGGTCGTAAAGTAACATGTTTCGGTAAAACGAACGAATTGACAGTTATATGAAAAGATTAGGGTGTGCAACCATGGTCAGGACCGTACAAAGAAAAAATTCAACTCGCATAACAATTTTTCTTTCTAGTTCTTCGATTTGTTCGTATTTACTATTCATATTTTTTTCTGATTTTTATTACTTTATTCACAACCCTTTTAGGTGATTTAATATTATTTGTTTGTTCCTTGATTAATTCAACAATTCGTCGGTGGAATTTTTTATATTTATTATGTCTCTTTAAATTTATTATCAATTGGTGTTGGTTTTTAAGAGTTTACCACATTAGTTTGCATGTATTTTACCAAGCAAAGAAAAAGCAGATTAATAAAATAAAAGATGTAGTTCAATATTTTTATATAACGTTCACGTATCTAAATATTTAATAATGTATAGTATGTTTTACATTTCATTTTACGAACGTGGCTTTTTCCAAAAGCAGTAATCAAATTTTCACAAAAAAATTCAATTGATTACACAAACTTAAATAAAAACCATGAAACTTTACTTTTTTATGGAAACCTTGTGCATTGAACTGCAAGATAATAAAATTTGAATGTGGATTGAACGAACCCCGGGAATCCATTATCCGAGGGTAAATTCTGCCATAACTCACCGATTCGCCGTGAACATATCTGCGTGTCACCGGTTCGAAGTACTCGTATCATCTCAATCCATGTATACAGTAAGTTCGACGAATCGTGACACTAATCCGGCTCAGAGATTGAAATACTCTCTTCTATCCGTATGCTCGAGAGTTCACGGATCGACTGATTTTTCATTAGAACGACACAATCTATAGTTGATAAATGCCACACGCTAGAATGCATGCGTTATGATTAATGGCGTCCCGAACGATACACAATTCCAAACACTTACGAACGACACCCGATGGTAACAGCATCGATCACTCGGCTGATCCACCGGAAACTGATTAATCCTTCCGTCAAGCACGATTTGAACAATCAGTCGTTCGACACCTAGTCGAATCGTAACAGATATCGCGAAATCTGTATTCGACGATACTCGAGCGAATTCTATGATTGCGCGCGTATCGGAATTTCTTAAGAATTCGCCCTGATTACGTCGTATCAATGTCAGTCGTCTCGTAACACTGACGCAACGGATGAAAATTGGTCGCGTGCAACCAGGCGAGTGGATCTTGACGGATACACCCGTCGCGAAAATTAAAAGGCTAATTCGTCTCGCGAGAATCGAATGGCTGATCCGTGGAGGGTATTTTTCTCTTTAACCCGCGAATCGATCGTCGAATAACAGTTTCGCGGGCGACTGTCGCGCGCTACCACCGAGCAGATCGCTGATCAGGGTCCCGAATAACCGGAGCACGAGTCGCGAGAGTTTGTCGTCACCGTCGTGAGATCGACATGGTGAATGCTACCGAGGATACAATCCGGCGTGACATCCCCAGCCACGTAGGAACTCGTCTAAAGGGGATTTTAGTGGGGATATTTGTCGCCTGCCGCGTGAAAAACTGCCAACACTTGAATAGGCCCCGACACTCCGATGAAAAACGCGGCTACCGAAGCCGATGGCTCTCAGCTGGACACCGCCTGTCGGCTAGATGCCCTGCGTGGACGTGGACAACGATACCTTCATCCGATCTAACGAGCAAATTCGTTTTGCGCCTCTCCCTAAAAAACTATGCTAGCATGATGACGTTCTTCGATTAAGGGATGCTCTAGTCTGGATGTTAATTTTTTACGTGTTCTTTGGAATTAAAAAAGAAACTATAACACTCTTCTACCGGATTTCATTGCATATTTTGTGCCTATACTTAACAAGTAAACACAATTTTTTCGTAGAAAAATATTTATAATCGTTCTTCGATTAAGGGATGCTCTAGTCTCGATGTTAATTTTTTACGTGTTCTTTGGAATTAAAAAAGAAACTATAACACTCTTCTACCTGATTTCATTGCATATCTTTTGCCTATACTTAACAAGTAAACGTAATTTTTTTCATAGAAAAATATTTATAATCGTTCTTCGATTAAGGGGTGTTCCAGTCTGGATGTTAATTTTTGCCGTGTTCTTTGGAATTAAAAACGAAACTATAACACTCTTCTACCGGATTTCATTGCATATTTTGTGCCTATATTTGACAAGCAAACATAATTTTTTTCATAGAAAAATATTTATAATCGTTCTTCGATTAAGGGGTGTTCCAGTCTGGATGTTAATTTTTAACGTATTCTTTGAAATTAGAAAAAAAACTGCGGCACTCTCGTATCTGATTTCATTGCATTCTTTGCCTATATTTAACAAGCAAATACAATTTTTTTTGTATAAATATATTTATAATCGATAGAGACGTATTTGTTCGGGGAGCCCTGTTTGTTGAATATGGCGTCTTCAGAACTACTACGATTCCCCGACAGTTTTGCTTATCCAAAATGAATGAACTAAAAATAATTTTGTAAAATATGAGGTCCATACCAAAATTGTGCAAAAATTTTGATATCACTTTAAAGCTGGCATATCGGTTTGTTTGTTTTATTTTTCATGTGCAAACAGAAGTGGAAATGGCAAAAGACATTTTGAAAATTTTAGTAAGTACGATAGAAATACGTGTTCTGGGGATTCTCTCTTTTTATGCCAATCCCATATATAAAATGAAAAATAAACGTAAATATAAAAGATTGTTAATAACAATGACCGAATTTATGTGTTTCTATGTTAATATAAGTGACGATGATCGTGTTTACTCGTGTTTGCATGTGTTTAAATAATCGCATTTACTTATGGTTGTATGAGATCATGCATGATAATATCCTTGTTTATCTATATTTGTATGTAATCACATATGGTAATCGCCAGTGACAATAATCGCGTTCATTTGTTTTTGCATATGATTGAAAGTGACAACATTAGAGTTTGTGTGTTTGTATGTCGTTCTAAGTGACAACAACAAAAATTGTGCGTTTTTATGTCATTGCAAGTAACAAAAATTGCACTTAGCTGAGTTTATATATAACTATAAGCAACAATACTCGAGTTTGTGTGTTTGTACATCATTAAAAGTGATAATAATCGCGTTTGTTTATGTTTGCAAGTGATTGAAAGTGACAATAACTGAGTTTGTGCGTTTGTATGTTATTTCAAGTAAGAATAATCGCGTTTATCCAAGTTTGTATGTCACTGTAAGCAATAATACTCGAGTTTGTGTGCTTGCACACATAATATAAAACAATACTCGCGTTTATTTGTGACTGTACGTGATTATACTTGACAATAATCGCCTTGTTTGTTTGTACATCAATATACCCGAATATAATTGTGTTCGTCAGTGATTCTTAGTAACAATAATCGCGTTTACCCGTGTTTGCGCGTGTTTATATATGCCAATAGTTGCATTGGTGTGTTCGTGTTGTTATTAAAAGCAGTGCAAATCGAGTTTATTTGCCTTTTAATGGAACAACGGTAAAAAATACCGACGTTTCTGTTAACAGAACCAACAGATTCGCTACCTTTCTACCGAACGTTTAGCGTTGACAATAGTAAACCCCGAAAATACTTCCTGGTGCAAACGTGGTGAATTGCTACAAATCACGCGTGTCAATGAATCTCGGACGACAGTAGCAAATTGTCATGTCCGACCGTCTGGGTGATGCGCCACATTAGCAGCGGAACATTCAAGATTAACGAGCAACGCGTACAATCATCCTCCTATAAATTCAACCACCAAAAGCCCACAACAAATCATGCTTCAGGCTCAATTTGTAACTCCATAGATGTTCTTGACAATGTGTTAGCGCGCGTAGAAAATATGACGGACGAATTAGTCAACAAAATTGAATTACTATATTCTAAAATAAAAAAAGTACAGAAAGCGCCTAAAATTAATCGTAGAAGAGATTAGGATCTTCTTCAAACTATGGCGTTTCGAGTGCACCGTTTTTGAGGATATTGAATTTTCAGGAAAACTATAAGTGTCCTTCGTATTTGTTTAGTTCTGACTGAACATATATCTTTATTGCATTTTTAAACGATTTTAATTTTCCAATTTTTATTTCATCAACGTGCTTAAGATTTACAAAACCCAGATTTAAGTTTCCATAGTTATTTGTTAGCACTTTCTGTTGAATCTGATCAATTTAACGATACGAATACATATTTTTAGTCAACGTGACGGATTTCAATAAAAATTTATGCAACGAATGTCCCCGTAAATCTAGTTTTAAGGGTTCTATTCGAGCAAAAGTTCGCAGTTGATTCTCATTATGGTTCTCCGAAGCGTGAACATAATTCTCCGTGAACCGAGAGGCACGTTATCGCGGCAACATGTCATGGTAGTCGTAAAAGCCTAATCTCTTGGCTTAAAGGGGTCTTAATATCTTTGAGGCCGAAATCAACCCCTCTCTTCTTACTATAAAGCATTCCATTTCACGATTGATTTTATCGGTTAGCACTCAAGTACTATATACTCCAAAAGACCATTTTTTAATATCTAAATATTCTACTAGTGCGTTAATTATGTGCAAGAGAAATGTCTTTAGATCTTAAAGAGGCTAATTCGTGATTAGACGTTTTGCATCGCATAATGATAGTTAATATCTAAATTTGACGTTTTATAGATATTACTATTAATAATTGCTACTACCAAAATGACTACTCAACTTGGACGAATTTAAAACGTATCTTGTGTTATTACTCTTTCCAAGAAAATATGAATTTGCAACGCGTCTAGTCACTACATTTTTCGAGCGAAATCAAACGATCCGTTTCCTGAAATGACGAAATCCTTTCTACGAATGTGCCCACCGAGTCATCCAGTTTACACTTTCTTGTTCCGTGGAATTGCTGGAGACGTCATCGACTTCGTCACCGAATGTATTTCAATCACACATGCTACACAGCATGCAAAACCATTTCAGATATTTTTGTTTTTAATTGTTTCCTAGGATAATATTGAAATAATAAAATCTTATATTTATAGTTTTGGAGAACTCGTCGGAGAGCCGTGTCTTTATCGCTTTTATTGATTTTTAAATATGTCATAAGTCATAGAGGACAATGTTTTGAATAACTTTTTTCCTTTGGAAACATTGATTTTAGTTTTCGAAATATTTGCATATTAGGTTTTAAGGATTAAAGCATATTTGGCTGGTCAGCTTGAGACCACCACTTATCGTCTGTTTGTATAAACACGTCGCGACATTTATTCGGCTGAAATTATTTAACAATCATTTGAGTGGATGATTGAACAAGTATTCAAATAGGTGGACACATCTTACGTTCCCTCTATATTTTCTTAAAATTTCGACTATCTCTTCCGAACGGTTTATGAAATCCATTATACTTATTGCATTTATATATACTACCGTTCAAAAATACTTTTTTATAAAACGTGATATTCCTTTGTTAATAGATTGGAAGCAACTGTCTAAAAAAAAATTTTATTGCATATTTTAACGAGTTTGCAAACAAAATTTTGTGTTTTTTTCAGCGTGTTATATTCTGTATTTTCTTTTAGACAAAAATAGTTTTTCGGTAAATAGAATCTTTTGGAACTATTGTGTTCATATTTTCATCGTCTCGTCATTTACTTTGAAGCATTCACGATTTTTAAACTTTAGATTACATATATGTAGAATATTTTAAGAAGTTAATAATTGGAAGGCCCAAGATTTGGAAGTTATCCGAAGAAAGATGGCCATTTTGATGAGGCAACAATTCTTTTTACTTTGAACCTATGAAGCCATATATTAGTAAATATAGTAGAAAAATTTCAAGATGTTCAATTTTTAAGAGATCTAACCTTTCTAATACATGTCACAAGGCCACCTCAATAATTTAAATTTAAAATTACAAAAACAGAATCACACGGTATCTGACATACTTGGTCATATTAACGGTTTTCAAACTGAAATTAAACTATTTATTGTAGAACTAAGAATCACATCACTTTCCAAAACAGTATTAAAATAAAAATTTCTTTCAATATCTATTGCGACTAATGGTCATTCAAAAAGAGTTTGAAAGGTATTTAAAATACAATCAAATCCTTTCCTATTTAGTAGAAGCGAATACGGTTTTCAATTTTTCATCCAGTAAAATAATATTGATCTATTCGATAATCAATACACAACCCTTTTTAAAACTCGTTTTCAACAGGATTTATGCCAATGAAATAATATTTCTTCGAAAACAGACACCAATATATAAATAACAACTTTAATATTAATTTTTTTAGGAGCATCAATAAACAGTATTTCCTCGTTAACCATTCTCTCTTATAATAGCTTACTTCTCTAACGTTTTTGCAGGCGCATTGTTCTTGATCCCAATTAACATGAACATAAAATAAAATTAGTAAATATTTATTAGTAAATAATAAATCATATTCCCTAGTTGGCCATTATCCCTAGTATTTTTGATAAAAGCTTACTTCTATAACATTTTTGCAGGCTCTTGATCCCAATTAGTATGAACATAAAATAAAATAAATAAGAAAAATAATATTCAAACAATTACCAGTGTGACAAAAGAAATACAATTAGTCGGAAGAAAGTGAGTAATCACGAAATATGTCGAAAGCTTCACTTCTAATGAATAGTTTTCGATTAGAACGAGACTACTCGTTTATGTGATCAGAGAGCCAGACTCACAGGGGTCAGTTAAGCGGGTGTCCACGGTACTTCGGTATCGATTTCGTCGCTACTCGCAGCGTTCGATTGTCTCGAGCTACTCGATTATCCGCGTACTCGAACAGTTCGGTCGGTAATTCGAGATCCAGATCGCGCGGGACCGAGTCACCGTGTTTTTTTCCCGCGGCGCGTACGCGCGGCATGCAAATTATGTCGTTGATCGAGCCGGGAATTTTTTCCCCTCGCACGAGGAGCGCACTCGTGGACTGGTGGCAACGTGAAGTGGCAGATAGTAGTCGCCGGCGTCGTCTGCTTACGAGAAACGAGCCAAGGAGACGAGCAACGATTGAACGCGTCCTGGAACGCTGCATAGAGGACCATCGTCGTCCGTCAAGTGTTCCACGGCGGAGGAGACAACCTGGGGCGGGTGGAAAGAAGAGTAAAAGATATGAGGAAGAAGAAGAAGAAGTCGAACAAGAAGAGGAGACACGCGAGAAGAGTACGTGACGCGGTTTTTGCTACGGAGCCGCCGCGACGTTACGCCGGCGTCACATTCATTCTGACACGCTCCTCGTCACCCCCCATTCGATAAAAAAACATTACTATCGAATATCTATGATGGCGGAGGAACGAAATACCCACCCCATAGCCTCCAAAACTGTTGTAACAATTTCTTTTATTAGCTTTTTAAAATCATTTTAACATTCAAAAGAGAAATTTATTTTTATTGTTTCAATCTTAATGGGTACGTTTAAATGCAATAGCATTTTCACTTTCTTGTAATTAGTAATATTTTGTGACACGTTGCATCATTTTGTTGGGACGTTTGTCGGATGGACTACATTCAGTTTACTTGAATTAATTTCATTTCATCATGATTCTATCGCTGCTCTCTGTGCTATAATTAATCTATAATGTAACGATCCGATAAATCATAAACGGATTGCATTCATCTCGATATTTTATACGTACTGTTAGAAAGGAATTTGTTGAATCTTATCTTCAATGGGGTTGGATGGCATAAATAACTAAATTCCTTTCATTGTAATGCTATTATCTGTGTCAGAGGCTAATTTATAACGATCCGGCTATTATAAGCAAATGCTCCATATTTACATTATTGCATGTATAAAGCTTCGTTTGTACTCTCTTCATTCTCAATTATTATAACAGGAGGAAAACGAGTAGAATTTCGATAGAATCCAAGGAAAACAGAATTCGTTCTTTACGAGAGATTGTATGGGTCGAGGATCGATTCTTGGTTGAAAAGATTGATTCGTCTCAGAATTGGGCATACAAAAATTAATTTATTGAATTTTTGCCAGATTTGAAAATTCGATAAATATTTTATACTAGTGTAATATACGAATTAGCTCGAGTTCATTGTTATTATTATTTTTCCAACAAATATTTCATTAAAAACATTGCTCACTATTGCGTGTAACAATAATTTTATGATTTTTCAAATGTGATTGACATAAGTTCATTGATTAATTAGTGTCTTTTTTTACTAAATTTTCCAAGGTAAATAATTCAAAATTTAATTCACATTTTTAATTTTTTCGTGCAATATATACGAGTCAAGGACTTTTAATCAATAAAGCGAAAACATTCAATAGTTACATATTAATATTTGCAACGCAACAAGTGGGATAAACGTTGTTTCGACGTAACGCGTTTCTACGATTGCTGCAACTCTCGAAGAGAAATTCTATTTTGTTTCGAGAACTCGAATTCGTGTATGAAATTTGGCCATTTAGCACCCTGCACGGTCCCTCCGACTTGGTAGACATTGTGTTCACCATGTAGGTACACATGTATATAAAGCGTTTCGTAACGGAGCAAAACGTCGAAACTTTCACCATCATTTTTAATACCCGTCCCATCGAAAGCTGAAATTTTCTTTTCCAAACAATTCGTTCGACGGCAAGTTTTCTTTTCACGGTTCACGTAATCCTCTCGCGTCGCTTCTTTTAATCTTCGCCGTATATAATAGATTTTCGTGTCTGGTGTCACCAGAAATAGTCGACGATGAATCACCGAGAAACGGATCCTTTACTCCGCCGATCGAATACCACCTAGCTGTTCCCTGCATTCCTAGCGTTTTACTTAGGTCTACTTAAAAGGGTTGGATCGCCCGAAGGCTCTTAGGGCGGATATCGGGTTCGAACGAGAGTCCTCGTCTAGGCCGGTTCGGACGAAACTATTAAACAAGGCGCATCCTGCGGGACCATTCATTACACGACTCGCCTCGTTCATTAAGCGAGCGTCAGTTAAGAAGGCCATGGTTAATTGAGTTTTAGGAATTCATTTCGTCGCACGATAACCCTCGGTGGCTTCCTTCGTTCTGGCCGACGTCTGGGAATCTCGAACGCCACGATATTTTCCAAAAATAACTCCCTACCCGTCCAATTTCAAATTTCGAATTTTTTTCACGTCTTCGGTTACCATTTTAATTCCTTCGGTGCTTCATAGCTTCCAGAATTATCAAAATATTCAGTCGATGGCTTCTCGCTAGGTTAAATTATTTATTATTTTGATCGAGTGCAATTCTGGTTATCGAATCAAAAGTAGCACTTTATCTTAAACTTTTCATGGGTATTAACACTAGGACTACCAAAGAAGTTAAAAGGAACCATTCGTAATTTCTGATAAAAATTGTAAAATATTTACTGGATTGGATTTTTGAAAATTTACTTTTCTATAAGAGAAGTTTCTGTTGCATTATAAATTTCTTTACGTATCTATTGTTTTAATTTCTTTGGTACACTACAATTCTAGTTCTAGTGTTAACACATCGTCTGATACTTCTCTGTTGCATTTTGATCTTGACAGACTGTCTACATACTATAACTAATATGTCTAAGTGTCATTTCACAAAAGAGGCTAACTACTCGATTCATATTTTCCTCAAAAGTGTGAATAATGTTGAAGATCTTGGAATTTAATATCACAACAATCTGTCCTTCGTTAATCACATTCATTGATACGGTCAATACATCCCTAGGCTTCGAATTCAGCTCGAATATGCTTCCTATCAGAATATACAGGAAGACCAAGCTTATACTATATGTTACTGAAGTCAAATAGATAACAAAGTTCATATAAACTTACGCCAGAAAGTGTTTTATTCAAAAGATACAAGCTTTTAAAAATATTTATGATTCATTGTGACAGTTATAAGAAATATTTGAAAATTCCTCCCCCTGCAAAAATTCGTCGAATTAGTAATTGTCGAACTTTTATAAATATTCAATCTGTATTAGAAATAATAGTAAATGCATTTCGAACAGAAGTTTATATGAACTTTTTTTATCTACTCGACCATAGTAACCCTTTTTGGGCATCCTGATTTCTATTATCACAAAAAAATCCACCTGAATTCCAGCACGAGCAGAATGCAATATTTATACAAATTAACCCATTTATTAATAGAATGAATGAGAGCTTTATAGAGCATTGTCTCAACAATTCGTATCTTACTTCAAGTATCTCTTATATTTTTGCATGTTAAGTGCATTCTGTAGTTTTTCGAGAATTATAATTTCCCATAAACGCATACACGTCCGCGGTCTAGTAATAATCGAGCGTGGCGGAGAGCAGGATCGCGAAGGTTTAATATCGTGCACGACGTCAGGATGTTCATTGCGAAGATAAGTCACGATAAAATTGTTCACGGATCAAAGTGGAAGCCGTTCCCGTTGCTCAATGCAAGAAGAAAGTTTTATTTTGAAAGGTGTCGCCGTTCGTTTCAGCTCATCCACGCGTACATTTGTTGTACGACCTGTAATCTCTAATGGATTCTATAGGCATTTAAATAACCATCTCGCCCACCCACCGTCACTTAACTCTCTCTGTCGTTTCTCCGAACCCTCACACTATCTGGGCGGTGTATGCTGTGACGACAGGAAGACAACTGCTCTTCTCCCGGCCTTTCCATTTTTTTACCGTTACATTCAACCGAATTATTTGCCTTCGTCCTACGTCTTCACGAAACCGTTCGCGCGACGCAATTGGGGTAAGAAAACTGTTCCTCGAACCGTTTCGAAATTCAATTTTCATATTTTCTTTTTTCTACTCACTGTGTACTCGATTATTTACTAACACGATACAGACCGAACAGGGCGAAGATTTACGATGAGTAAAGTACTCCAGAATTATCCGGGGATTTTACGTATATTAAACAAAACAGAACCATTCTTCTGTGTCATTTGTTGCAAACAAGCAAACATGCACCATCTCTGCGAATACAGAAAAATTTGAGTCACAAAGAAAACATGGAATTGACCACTGCTTTCACTTCAGAAGAAGATATAGAAAACACCACTAACGTTAGATCTATGGATCTATTGATTACACATGTTTTTCTTTAAATCTATTACGTTTACATTAAACTGCAATTTAGTTTTTAAATTAGGATATGTATTCATACCTTTACATTAATCAAATTAATTACAAATTGCTAATAAATGTTATTTGTAACTTCCTGGGACTTCAAATATGAAATCTTAGTGTTAAATACACACAACATAAATACAACACAAATACAACGAAAAATATTTCATCGTCAATGAACTAAATGTAATGTTAAACCTCTACTAAAAAAGAAAAAGATAGTTTAACAAATAGAAAATTAAATCATCTGAGAAGAGTTAAATATAAATATCGTATGAAAATTGAATGCAAACCCTGGATAGTGAGTGTTTGTTAAGAAACTTATAAACAATAGTGGACGCAGCTTAAATTTGACGATGAAAAGAAATTAACGGATAAAGAGACACAGGCTTCGATAAAACCATAGTTGAAGAAGTCATGATTCTTTCTCGTATGTTACGTTGACGATGAGTCAGCGGAGTTAGTCACATGAAACTGGGAGCCAACGAATCCACACAAGAGCCACTTTTAGGGAACTCTGCTGGCAACCCGAGCTAACAGACCCAACTTCGATCGATTTGACCGATGATCGTACGGATTGCGTACACTTATTTCCCAAGCAAGGGTAAACAACAATTGTTGGCCACCTACCAGTGATCGGCCATGTTTTAAAAAGAGAAGAATATTAAGAATGTTTTCCTATGATTATATTTAAATTTCCAGTAGCTTTCGCTTCAAATGCAATTACTGTTTCATCACTGGCTGCTCATATTATAATTAAATAAAATGAATAGTCATGACTCATTTAATTTGCAGTGAGACTGAGTATAGTTGTCATCTATTAGTTATCGATTGGCTATGTTTTAAAAAGAGAAGAATATTAAGAATGTTTTCCTACGGTTATATTCAAATTTCCAGTACCTTTTCACTTCAAATGCAATTACTGTTTCATCACTGGCTGCTCATATTATAATTAAATAAAATGAATACTTGTGACTCATTTAATTTGCAGTGAGACTGAGTATAGTTGTTGTAATTTATTAGTGATTGGCTATGTTTTAAAAGAAGTAGAATATTAAGAATGTTTTCCTACGGTTATATTCAAATTTCCAGTAGCTTTTCGCTACAAATGCAATTACTGTTTCATCACTCACTGCTCATATTATAATTAAATAAAATGAATAGTCGTGACTCATTTAATTTGCAGTGAGACTGAGTATAGTTGTCATCTATTAATGATTGACTATGTTTTAAAAAGAGAAGAATATTAAGAATATTTTTTTACGGTTATTAATCTACGGTCAAATTTCCAGTACCTTTTCATACTATAATTAAATAAAATTAATTATTGTTCACTTAATTTGCAGTATAGCCGAATGAAAAACTGTAAGAACGAAGCTTACGAATTAGAGACTCAGAATAAATTGTTTTTGAATAAAATGTTTTCTATTACTTTAAATAAATACGGTCAACGAATGCTTCTGTCGGTTACGTTTCTAAATTAACTTTTGTACTTCGATAGGAGAAGTAAAACTCGAGAATTTGTATGAGATAAAGGTTTAATGAAAACATTAATTAACGATACTTTATTGTAAAAGGTCCCGATCCGAAACGATCGTTATGTGCTCTGTTAAAAATTAATTTGTGTCGTCGAACGAGTCATAAATCTCGTGCGCCGGCGAATACTATTTTTGGCTCGATTGCGTGTTAAGGAAAGTATTCATGCGAGGTAACGAGCATTTAAGAATTGTCGATAACAGAAGCGTGGGAGTATGCGGCGATAAGGTCGCAAAGTGGACGGTGGAATTTGTGTAATCGTTCTTAGGAATTTCGTGAAATCGGTCGCGTGGGGTAGACCCCAAAAAAGGAACATTACGTCGATGACTTAACGTGCATCGCCGACATACCTGACGCTGACATTGCCCAACGTGACCAGTACGGCTAATCGAATGTTTACTTGCCCCAGAAAAGTTATCGGGCGCTCATCAATGTCATACTCGACAATGCTCGATCGACCATAACTATCGTTAACAATTTCGTTGGCCAGCAGCCGCCATTGCGTTTCACGACAAGTAGCCGCGATATCAGCACGGTAGAACTCCATTTATACGAACCTAATCGGGGGACAAACTGCTCGTATAATGGGCACACCCACCATTTTTAACTTTTATTTATTTACGTACGCCTTAACTCTTGGACGGACAAACGAAGTGAAAGAAAACGAGAAGAAAGCTAGGAATGACAATAAACTATGAGTTTCATGTTTAAAGCTACGAAAATTAGAGGACACGTCTGAAGAATTCCACAACTTATTAACATTCGTACAGTTTAGTCGAAATTAACAATTCAGGGCCAATATTAATACATGAAAGGGGCAATAACTGTCGGCCATTTTTAATTTTTCGTTCGTATGACCAGAATTCTTGTTCGAATAAGTGCTCAATCTTCGATTCAATTTGGTTAAAAGACAAAAATACCAAAGATATAAACACGAATACTATAATTTTGTTAATTGTATAAAAGAATTAATTAGTTTAAGGATTCTACGAATGCTGGATCTTTTAAATTATTTTTACGTGCTTCCAGCTGTGTTTGCGGCCATTTAATAATTTTATTTAAGGAATGGAGGGCGTCGATATGTTTAAGAACTATTGTCTGCTTTGTTTTTATTACCATTTTATCGTTTTAAGGATTTGGAAATCTCGATTCCATAAAATTCCGTATAAATATGTTTCGTTCAGATAGATGGAGGTTTACCATTTTCTTCGAACATTTCGCATCTCTAATTTTGACGCTAACTTTGCGTATTACGATCGAAAAGAATCCTTCGCCATCAGAGAACTTGTATTACATACATTGTTGCCTGTACGTGCAATACTTTAATTAGTATAAAAAAGAGGGTAAAGAGAGTAGGAAGAAAAAGGCGATAAATGGTCTGTGAATTACACAATTACCAGTCTGGCATCTTACGATAGGAAAGTCATTATAGAGGAACGACTTCGGACTTTCATTTCACGGTGCTTTTAAATTAACCTTTCATGTTGGTGCCCGTTTGTGCCTTTGTTCGTACGGGCTATTCTGACACACTGTAAATCTTCCCCCTGCGCTCGATTGTTTTATTCCTATTGTATCCAGTAGTTATCTGGATATCGTGCCTAATCGGTATTCGATAAATGTTTTTTTAACACTATTCATGGCGAAGATGGCAAAAGAATTTTAAAATTTTTCCTCGATAACGTGATATTAAAAATAACAATTATTTCCACAATTACATTCTTAGAAACAGTGTTGCATCGAAAAATGCACTTGCACCGGTCAATCAGTCATTTTCTGCTGCAATTATATTTTCGATAAAAAAGGCAATAAATAACAGTTGTCGATTGATTGATGAAAAGATGACGTAGTACCATTCATACTTTTACTATTGTATAATTTCTTTTCTATCTTTTTTATAAACAACGTAAAATAGTTGTTTTACAGTATTGCTAACGAATGTGAAACAATTTATTATCTAGGAAAACAATTTCCCCTAAATTGAAGTTTCATTACCACACAGAAATTCATTTTAAAATTTACTGTGCAATCTACAAATTATTTTTGTCCTGAAAGTTTAACTCGCATATAAGGGTATCAAAATCACGATTCTACTCTTCAAAAAACCCCCAAAACGATTCGTAACAAATAATATATAATCTAACAACATTGTTAATTTACTTCGCGTGTTTAACGATTCAAACTACAGTGAGGTTTGTTACTGTCTTTCAACTTCAGTTCCTCAAAATGAATAATCTATAAATTAATAACACCATTAATTTAGTTTGCGTTTTTAAAGATTCGAACTACTGGGCGAAGGTTTGCTACCGTTTGAAAAGCTTCGACCAGTACCCCCGCGTCTACGCGAGCCGTCTTTGATGTAATTAGCAAGTGATTTGTACGTGAGTAATGATGGTAGCAAGAAAGGAGAGGGAAAGAGAGATAGAATGAGAAAAAGAGAACGTGGAACCCTGCTCTTAGAGTGGAACCAGTTCAGAGGCGGATGTAAGTGCATCGAGTAAAACGATCGGTCCTTTCGCGAAGCGGGAGGGACTTCGTCATGGCCGGGTGATATCCAATCAGGAACACTGACAACGAGAACGCGATATCCAATTGGCGGTACGCCGTGCTGCTAATTAGCTCCGATAGTCTCGATAGTTCAACGACGATCTAACTGCGTCTAGGTGGTCCGACACGGTGTCGTTTTATTTGCACAAACAGTAACTACGACTCTGTCACACAGAACTGTCTTCTGTTACGCGACGATCAACGCTAAATCCAAAGATCTAAATGTCACGTGACGTCTCAAACTAACTAATATTTATTATAAGAAAAAAGTTGTACAGTTTTTGAGGGGGCATTTAGTAATGTAATTCTTGATATTTTATTAATTTAGATAAAGCATCGAATTATACGTACAAAAATATTACACCGAGCAGGGTACAAAATTAATAATTACTGAGCTGCTTGGATAATACCTCTTACAAAATTGTCTAACTTTTGTTCGAAATATTTTTTCATAAAATATCTTAATAGTTAGAGTCTGTCAGATTCAACTCGTCCTGGAATGTTTAAACAACTTTTTAGTCATCCAAAACTATCATGGATTCCAACATTAAAATCTCTTCTTTGCAACGACCTCTTCAAACGTTGATGCACAGTTATTTTTATTCTTTCTAGAGTAAATGTCAAGATGAATTAATAATATAGTAATTTCTTGTGTACAAGGAAGAGGTTTCTACGCGAAAAACTAAGTCCAAAATGTAGAATAAAATTTGTTCCTACTATGCTTCGTTTTCGAGATAATCGGATTTGAAATTTGCCTAGCGCGTCCGACCATTATTCGCCATTTCTACTTACGACGATCTCTAAGTCCTACTCCATTGCACGTAGGTCCCATAAATTTCCAAAGTCGATTTTCTCGGAAATGGAACCTCGTATCAGAAAATTTTATCGTACATTTTCGACATAGCTTTTTACGCGTAATATATAATATACATAACATACATAATATTGAACCTCTTTCGGATGTATCATGATTACTGGGACACCCTGTATAGGTATAGAATAAATAATTCACCTTCGAAAATTGAATTATTTTATCACTTTTTGCAATTCAATTTCCTAACTCGAAAACTTCGTTCAAATTTTCAACTGTATATATTTTTCTTAGATGAAAATATTGTTGCAATATTTAGACGCTACTGTATTTTGTTTTACCTGGACTTCAGACCAGTTAAATACTTATATATTTGCTAATATTACGAACGTATTAGTTTATAACAAATATCATTGAATTTTGAAATTACTGATTCTTCGATATTTATATCATCGATGGTAATTGTGCTCACAAATAGAATTTCGAGAAACATTAAATTTGAAAGATTCAGTATTTACAAATTTTTCACGAGAAGCTCGTTGAATAACAAACTCTTATCACGGTACGTTTTCACATGTTAGAGTTTGTAGAGTTGTTCACCGATCCTGTAAATGGGCCCCGTCGATTCCGGTCAAATTCAATTTTTGTTTATCCTTGTTTTATGGAAAAAATGTGCTAAAACACGGTGCCTGTTGTATCATAATATTGATATTCCGGTAGTGCGCCAAAAGTATATTCACGATTGCGTCTCTCGAAAATGTTCACAAAGAGACTCGAGTAGTTGCTAATTGAAACGTATCGCCATCATCGACAGTAGAAATTCCATTTGAATGGAAGAAGATTGAAAGGCAAACAATATATAAAACCCAGCTCTTGCGTTAGAAATGTTTGACTAGATTACTCGGTTACTTTATAATATTTATTTTAAATAAAATTTATCGAACCGATTCGATTCCTGTGCTTGTGAAAAATTGCATAAAACGAGTGGACACTTTTGAGCCCATTGATTATTGCAAATACCTTACGCAAGTACTATACGACGTGGCTTGAGAACGAATATAAGTAGATAAGGTCCGCGCTAGTCAGACACGCTAGCCAGACGCGTACACTTTCTCTCTTCGATGAGCTTCTATATTTTATGGAGTCGTTCCATGAACAATGTTTATGTAAAAATTGTGGATAAACAACTATTTGGTTAATGATTATTCCAACATTTGCATTCCTTAATTTTTACAATAGCGTTTGAGATTTTATTAAATGTTTTCCAGTTACACTTTCGTCACTGTTTTCGCTCACTATTATACAGGGTGTTCGGCCTCCTCTGAGAAAAATTTTAATGGGAGATTCTAGAGGCCAAAATAAGACGAAAATCAAGAATACTAATTTGTTGATGGAGATTTCGTTAAAAAGTTATTAACGTTTAAAGTTCCGCATGTACTGAATTTTTTTCTAGAAAGTGGGTAGGATTTTGGGGGTAGGTCTATTCACCATAAATTATTGAAATTGACCCCTGCAACCAAAAATAATTTTTCCAGAACGATTTGAAATTTTTTAATTTTGTCGAAAAATTTCACACTTTCTCGAATTTTTTTCTAGGAAATGAGTAGGATTTCCTGGGTAAGTCTATTCATCAAAAATTATTGTAATTGACTCCTGCAACTGAAAATAATTTTTTTAGAACGATTTGAAAAATTTTTGTTTCGTCGAAAAATTTAGGCAGCTACCCCCTGTCGATTTTTCTTAAAAATTCGTTCTTGATTTTTAGTAATTTCATTTGACGCCCTACAGAAAAGTTGTGTAATACTTTATTGTAGGTACTCATGGGCTCTACTTCAGAAAAAAGTTTCATTGAAATATATTCACAATTGTAGGAGTTATGGCTGTTTGAAAATTGGACCATTTTTATATGGTTTTTCTCATTTTACGGGGTCAAAGAATAATTTTTTCATTATGGTTAGAATTTCTACATATTCTACACTAAAATACGCGTCGTTTGCTTTTTTGAAAATTGAAATCGTCCAATTCGTTCAGAAGTTATGACGTTTTAAAGATTCGCATGAAAATTCGGGCAGACATTTCTGGCCAGAGATTATATTTTCGGTAAAGAATTTTTTTCTCGAAACTGAGTAGGATTTCGGGGGTATGTGTAATGACCAAAAATGATTGTAATCGACTCTTGCAACCGAAAATAATTTTTTTAAAACGATTTGATAAATTTTTTTTCTGCCAAAAAATTTTAACACCTACCCGATTTTTTTTCTCGAAAGTGGGTAGAATTTCAGGGATATGCCTGTTCACCAAAAATGCTTATAATTGACCCCTGCAACCAAAAATAATTTTTCCAGAACGATTTGAAGTTTTTTAATTTAATTGTTAATAACTTTTTAACGAAGCCTCCATCAACGAATTGGTATTCTTGATTTTCGTCTTATTTTCACCTCTAGAATCCTCTATTAAAATTTTTCCCAGGGGTGGCTGAACACCCTGTATAGATTTTGGAAACTGTACGAGTTTCTCACTATAGTATAGTTGCGTACGCTTTCTCTGTTCGAGTCTTTATACTTTATCCAGTCGTCCTATGAACGATATTTAGCGTTAAATAATTTGGGAAATTCCAAAAAATTGATATTTACTTTTCAACTGTTTCTAGACGTACTACGTCTTTTGAGCAATTGACAAAATTGGACAAGCATATATTGAAAAACACATAATTCAAAAATATTCTTCTACTCTCCTTATTCTGCTAATCATTTTCTCAAACATTTAGATAGCTTTTTAATCGGAAAGGTAACTCGAGAAGATTTTTAAATATAAAAATTGCATTTAACGAATTTATTGCTTCCTATATTTTCAACTTTAAAAATTGGTAAGCTTATGTAGCTATGAGAAAAAGCTCGATGGACTTTCTTTCCATTAGTAATATATATAATAAGTTTAATTTAAATTTCATTCTCAACAATCATTTTAACGTCCGTTGTTTATCCTCACCAATTTTTGAAAATCGCACAACTTCCAGTGAGCTCAGTTGTAAAATATAAAACAACCGACACGTACCAGCTATTTGTATCTTGTTCACACTCGTTCAACTTTCCTTCTTTCAGTCGAATTCGTAAAAGTCAGCTCCCCGCGTAAGCGTTCGCCGAGTCCAGAACTGTTACCAAACAAAAAAATTCGTCCGGTAATAATTTACGATCGAAACGTAACGTTATCGTCGCAACGTCCGCGGTGGCGTCTCGTTGGTGAAAATTCGCATAAAATGGACGTATTTTGACTCGCGGCGGTCCACGAGCGTTCTTTTTTTTTCTCCCCGCTCAAATCCGCGAAGAACTTACATTTCGGTGGACTTTTTATTTGCGTTTCCAAGGCGTAGTCGTGCACGCCGCGCTAGAACGGTGTCCGAAGTAGATACCTACACAAATATCACGGGCTATTCGATCGAGATACTTTTGTTTTTACGACTTTACGAGCCGTATCACCGATTGCTCCGTTTGTTCAGGTTCAACGGTCGGGCACTCGGGATTCCAAAGGCGGTTCATCGTCATCCCCCAAACTACCACGAGAGCGCAGTCTCGCTTCAACGTTCGACATTCACCTTCCTACGATTCTCGTTTCTTCTACTTGGAAGTTACCCGTGGCGTACGAGAAAACTTAAGTCATTAGGGTTCGCGATAAAGTTCGGCAAAGCGGTCGGTCTTCGAAGCTTTCTTGCACAGTCAACGAAGTTACGGATACTCCGCTGTCGAGTAAAGTTGCGAGAATCGAACATGATATTAGAGGAAAATAAAAGAAACTGCACACGTCGCCGTTGGTTTATCGATGTTGGCGTTTTCGAACGACCGTCGCTCGTTCTCCGCGCGTTTAACGCGCTTCTAGCAAATTATTCGTGTCTCTTTTCCACGATTCATGGAAATGATTTTAAATCGTACGATAAAAACGAAATTTATATTTATTTGGACAATTTTTATCAATTTCTATTTATTTTTTTAAATTATCGAATCTCCCTGATCAGTAATACGATGTGAGGCTATAGAAATGAAATTTGGCGGAGGAGGGAGGGGAGAGGTACAGATCTCAAATACGAAATAGCTTGACATAATTGAGGATGATATTATTATTAAAAATGACGGTTGCCCATATAAGCAGAATCCAATGTATTGTACAAGAAGTTTGTTCATTAATATCTGGGAAACCATTAATTAACCTAAGCTGCAACTTTTAATTTCAGTTTTTTCTCCTTCCTTCTTTTTCCTTCCAAATTTCGTAACGTTGAGCCTCTGGTGTCTTTTGGAATTTCATTCGAGTATATGATTAATAAAAAAAAAAAATGGAATAAAATTCTACGCGTCGTGTATATTATTAGTGTCCTATGTTTGTCACTATACCATGGTCATTTTTAAACAGAATTCTCTATTAATACAATATAACTAACTGGCTACCTATAACTCCAGTTACAGTTGTTGTATAAGTCTAGAAAATTTCATTAAAATCGACGAAGATGAGGTCTGACATGTAATTGATCTTCAAAACGATTACGATGAAAACTAAAATTAATTTTGTTTTCATCGTCATTCCATAAAACTTTTTAATTTGCCTCGTACGTTTCTACCTTGCAAAAGCGTGCAAACTATATATGCAATTACAGTTGTTGTACAAGTCTACAAAATATCATTAAAATCGATAAAGATGAGGTCTGACATTCTTGTAATTGAGCTTCAAAACGATTACGATGAAAAATAAAATTAATTTTGTTTTCATCGTCATTCTATCGTCGTTTCTACCTTGCAGAAGCATGCAAACTATATATCCAATTACAGTTGTTGTACAAGTCTACAAAATATCATTAAAATCGATAAAGATGAGGTCTGACATTCTTGTAATTGAGCTTCAAAACGATTACGATGAAAACTAAAATTAATTTTGTTTTCATCGTCATTCCATAAAACTTTTTAATTTGCCATGTGCGTTTCTACCTTGCAGAAGCGTGCAAAGACGATACAGAGTTTCCGTTTTGGTCTCCAAGCGGGCCGAACGATCATCGACCCGTAAATCTAGTCTCACCAAATTCCCTGTCAGGCGGATCCGATCCGAAGATCTCATCGTATCTTCGCTGCAAATTTGTACGTACACGGTTCAGCTTTGTCCGAGCTTTCGCGTGTTATGTTCGAAATACACATGTGACCGGTTGTATAAACGTATCCGTACACAAGCATCGGTAACCGCAAACATTGTGTCATTGTCACGAGAGCACGGGTAGTATCGCGTGTAGGCAGACGCCAGCCAGTCCGCACGATGAATTATACATCGTGAATGTTTTCGGTCTCGAATTTGCATCGCCCAAACGGCTACCGCCTGCTATTCTTAGCCACGGGACACCCTTTTCTCCCTTCTTCGTGCCTCCGTCGCACACTCCTCCTCTGTTATTGGACGTCAAAAAAGGAAGAGCTTCATCTTCTGCTCTCCTTCTCTGTTCGACCACGACGAACAAAGAAGCGAGACGTACCGACCTCAGGACCCGTCCATCGTTTCTAACTACACGGTATACGCGGCACGATGCAATCTCGCTGAAACTAGAAATTAATTATCCGCAGTCGCGTGTCTACTATCCTGAATTAACAAGCCGAATTTCCAGGGGGTCTAGCTCAAGGACAGCCGCCATTCGTCGCGTGTACCAGCGCGGTAATTTTAAAATACCCCTAAACAATGCGACTGAATCGCTCGAAGGACGAACGGTTCGTTCGGTTGCACGATTCATCCTTCGAAATTGGAGACATCACGTGCATTCAGTAACCCGAGAATTTTTAATAAATATTTATATACTCTCATTGGTATGAAAAGTGATCTGGGTAACTGTTCTTATATCACAATTTTGATGTAACAATTTAAATTATATATTAAGTACGTTTCCATACATTTATAGTTAAATATTTATCGTAGTTCTTGATCAATCAAAATATAACTTCCAACTATAAATGTACATGAAAATTGTGATTTAAAAACGAATAGGTTGACCATTTTGTATACTTAATTTTTAGAATCCTGACCAACCAAAGTCAGCAAGAACTCCTCTGGTAACCTTGTAATATTGATAAACAAATATTCTAGAGTTTCCGAATATTAATTTGATTCATTGTTAGGCGAAGAGGCGAACGCAAGAATGGGAGTCCTTGTTCTAGCGTCTCAGTCGCGAGCAACGAACGGGGTAGAAGCAGCAGCATCGAGAAACAGCTTATCGCGAGACACCCGGCGATAATAAACGTCTGCTTTACGAGCGTGAAAAGCAGATACGCCCGCAGCAACTGTATCGAGTAAACGAAAAGACGAAGGGGAAATGAAAAACGGGGGAAAACAGTCGACGAAAGGAAGCGGGGAACGAAGGAGAAGCAGGAATGGAGGGGTCGTGGACGCGACTCGCGCCACGGAGGAACGTCGTCGTTTGTTTTCCACGCGCCGGCGGAAACGAACCTCCTCCGATAAAAGCCAGAGTTACGATCGAGTTTGAGGCAAAGCTAGGGAAAGAGATTGCCAACGTAACGGCAACCGCGCTCACTGCAGAGATGCTGGACGGAGCCCCGGGTGCACCGGGTACACCTCATTCCACTTTCTCACACTATGCCAGATCACGCGTACGTGAGCTCGTAGAGTTTCGGAGAGTCGACAAAGGTAAACTGACACATGCCTCTTTTTCGTTCTCCGAAGCTGCCCGAAGTAATTTCGGACCATCTCGTGGGAGTCGAGAGAGAAAGGTTCTCATTTGCCTTCTCGTAACGTACATAGCAATCATATGAAAAAGTTAATGGTCTCTGCTTGTCTCTGCTGCCCTTCACTGGCCCATGCTGACCATTGCTGACCACTGCTAATACAACTGCTGCCAGCTTCTACTTGCTTTTGTTGACCTCTGCTGTCCACTGCTTACCATTCCTAATACTTCTGACAACGTAAAAAGATTACTACTTGCTACTGCTTGACTCTGCATGCCTCTGCTGGTTTCTGCTGATCACTGTTGACCACTTCTGATATATCTGGCAACGTATAACGATTACTACTGGCTTCTGTTTGTCTCTGCTGGCCACTGATGACCATTCTTGATACTTCTGACAACCGTATAACGTTTACTGCTTGCTATTGCTTGCCTCTGCTGGGCCACCTCTTCCCATATCATGTCCTGATAACAAAGTCTAAAATGGGCCTAAAACCGTCAACGCCATACCTGCGGTCGATCAGCGATACTTATTCATTTATTCAGTAAACGTCACCTCCTGTACTGGCGGCTACCAGAGGGCCACGTTCTTGCCTCTCTCGCAAGCCCTCGACCGACCCTCCGTTTCTATACAATGTGTATAGTCTATATATATAGTCTTCGACTAACTTCTAAATGGGCCATTCGACTATGGAACGGCCTGGGAGCAAAACGTACCGAATGGAACCGGATGGGGAGTCGACTAGCAGAAGTACTGGCGACTACCAGAAGAGAGAGAGTGAAGCAGTGGTCAGCAGAAGCCAGTAGAGCCTGGTAAAGGCTGGCAGCAGTCAGTAGTAATCGTTATACGTTGTCAGAAGTATTAACAGTGGTCAGCAATGGTCAGCGGAGGCCTGTTGGAAAATTCAAAAGTACATGCTACTTTATGATGGACTATATCGCTATCGTCGGTCAGAATGCCCAAGCTGGTCTAGAAGTAGTTCGTTCCGTACATGACGTGCCAAATATAACAGATTGTTAGTTTCATTTAACTTTTTCATATGTTTGCTATGTACGTTACGAGAAGGCACATGTGATCCTTTCTCTCTCGACTCCCACGAGATGATGGCTCACTGGCTGTGTAACACGATTCGGATCGGTATCGCATTAATTGCATGCCTTACCAATTGTGCACTCGTGGTTTTCAGTGGGAGAGTCATTGATGACGTAAACTGGTTGTACGGTGTTTGAGAAAAACATTGCACATCTTACGTTTTCTCGTATTTGGAACTACGGCGATTAACGTTCGTTAGCTAACGCTAGCTATTGAGTTATACATATCATGGCACTACCTTTTTTGGGTTTATCAGAATAATACTAACAAATGTTTTGTTTTCTATTTCGATATATAACGTCGCGTCAACCGCTTTGTGGGTTATTAGCGACTCAGGTAGGTCATAGTCTGTTGTATAGTCTTGATAGTTTTAGATATTGTAGGGGATTCTTGGTTGTGCTGTTATTTATCAGGTTGTCTTTCAAGATGGGTTTTATGTTGCTCTTTAGACGAATTGTACTGTATTTTCTACAATCCAAGATAATCAATACATTTGTGTTACATATTAAATAACACAGTTTTAAAGTCGTGGACAACTTCAGGTTTAACGTTGTCATCAAACCCAAGTTTATTCATGTATTCCTAATTTATTTCAGTTTTTCTAAATAAATTTTCAAATAGTTTGTGACAGAAATAAACGACATTCTACGGGTCTAACCTTGGAAATCTTACCACAACTTAGAATGCAAAAGAAAAAGACATCTACTACTAAATACGACTTAATACACATTATATTTTTGGTAAAGAATTTTTTCCCACAAAGTGCGTAGAATTCCAAGGGTACGTGTATTCACCAAAAATGATTGTAATTGACCCCCACAATCAAAAATAATTTTTTCAGAATGATTTTAAGTTTCTTAATTTTTGCACATTAACGGGGGGTTACTGTACAATCTAAGGCAAATGGATATTTTAATACGTCAATAAATTTAGGCATTTCTGCACGTACAATATACAGTAATGTACATAACAATGTATTTTTTATTAGCTACAACGTTGTATTTTAGATTCCGTATTTCGTAAACATAGAATGCGAAGGAAAACAATTATTTTAAATCTCAAGTAATTGATATTTCAATATGTCAACATATTTAGGCACACATGTATATAATATACAGTAATGATTCTTAATATGAACACGTGATAGTTAATTTGTTTCTAGGCTACATAACAATGTGTTTTGTATTACTTATAATGTTGTATCTTAGGTTTTGCATTTCGTAAACATAGAATACAAAAGAAAACATTTATTTTCACCCCATAAACGACCGGATTAGACAAGCACGGTTCCTAAAAAATATCTACCTGACTTAAGTCTGACTAAAAATCTAAGACAATTGGTGTGTTTCCTCCGTAAGTGTGTTGGCTAAGAAACTGTCGTTTCTCGTGGAAGCGAAACCGTGCTGTCGAAAATATAGAAGAACGCAAGATAGCAAAGAGCAGAAGACGAAAACGCAAAGAAGACTCTGAAACGAACTGGGCGGAGCAGGTTGCGCTCAAAACAAACAACCCAAGACGTCTCAATCCTGTCGAGTAGCAGACGTTGTCTCTTCCCGCTATAGTAATCGTTCTTTCCCCGTATGAACTCGGCCACGATGATGATTGAATGCGGCGAAAGGTCGAAATCGTTGTAAATGATTTCTCGGGTGGACACGTAACGTTTAACAATGGGTAATTGATTGCTCTTACTTAGAACCTGGCGAGACGAGAAGATTCGCTGTGATGTTAAATCACACGGTTATGAATTATTATTAAATTAATCAGAGCTCTTAATTAGCCGTCACGCGAGGGCTCGACCGTTTCGGTACAATTACATTTCATTTCTCATACTTATTACTTCCACGTTTTAACGACATAAGTATGGTGTTTCTTAGTGATTTTTCAACCCTGTTTTCTACTTAAATTTCTTCGTCCGGACAGGTTATTGTATTCTATATTAAAGAAGAGAACACAACTCGCGATTCATTTCTTCTGGTAACAGTCTTGTTCTGGTGGCAGTGATAGTATTGTCATTGCTGCCATAATTGGAAATCTTTGACAGTTTTACGGAATGCCACAAAAACAATTGACAGAGCATACAGAAATTGCGCTTCTGCTTTTGGGAAAATTAAGAAAGGGACATAAAGTTTAACGTGTGCTTTTTACTGCATATACTACATTTACATGTAACTACATATTTTATATAGTAAAAAAAAAAATACATAACATATACATGCAGTAAACAGAAATACATGCAGGCATACAGTCTTTCTTTCGTTCTTGATTAGGTACATCAAACTAAATAAAATAGATATACTATTGCGTATAATGTATGAAGAATATAGTTCAATTTTCGTCAGCTACTGGATGAAATAACAAAGTAAGACTTAAATGTATAATTCTAATTGTTATACAGTGAGCAATTTTAATATTAGGATACACAGATACCGTACAATTTTTACGAATTAAATTAAATTACTACATAGGGTTTAGTTAACAAAAGCATCAATTTTATTTGTACAACGTTTATTAGATAATATGTACGAATTAAGACAATTGCAGTAACGTCTAAAGAAATGTTAAAATAAAGACTAAAAGATGAATGGAACAATATTACTATTGTGTGTTGAATATTTGAAAAAATAATTGGAAATATGACGCAACGATTAAAAGAGGTAATTTCTCAAAAAAGATACACGATATTAATTTACAATTTATTTGTAAAAATTAGCAGAGAACCCTCGAACTCTTAAAAGCGTCCGAATAATTCTGCAACTTCAAAATCACACATGATTTTATTTAAATCATATTATCTAATAAACTTTACACAAATAAAATTGATGCTTCAGTTAACCAGACTCTAAGATAATAATGCAATCTAAGACTCAATATACAGGGTGTTCGGCCTCTACTACGAAAAATTTTAATGAGGGATTCTAGAAGTCAAAATAATACGAATATCAAGAATACCAATTTGTTGATTGAAGTTTCGTTAAAAAGTTATTAACAAAACTATTGTTAAAATTTGTCCATCTACACGAATTTTTTTCTCGAAAGTGCGTAGGATTTCGGGAGTATGTCTATTCACCAAAAATGATTGTAATTGACTTCTTCAATCAAAAATAATTTTTTTAGATCGATTTGAAATTTTTCAATATCGCCGAAAAATTTAGACACCTATTTGAATTTTTTTCTCGAAAATGAGTAAGATTTCGAGGGTATCTTTAATGACCAAAAATAATTGTAACTGACCCCTGCAACTAAAAATAATTTTTCCAAGACGATTCGAAAGTCTTTTTTTTCACCCAAAACTTTCAGCACTTACTCGAATTTTTTTCTCGAAAGTGGGTAGGATTTCGGAAGTATGTGTATTCACCAAAAATGATTGCAATTGACTCCCGGAACCGAAAATAATTTTTTTAGAATTAATTAAAAATTTTTTTTTTCGCCGAAAAATTTAAGCACCTACACCCTGTCGATTTTTCTTAAAAATTCCTTTTACATTTTTAGTAATTTTGTTTGACGCCCTACACAAAAGTTGTCTAATACTTTTTTGTAGGTACCCATGAACTCTACTTCAGAAAAAAGTTTCATTGAAATATATTCACAATTGTAGGAGATATGGCTGTTTGAAAATTGGACCATTTTTATGGGGTTTTTCTCATTTTGCGGAGTCAAGGACCAACTTTTTGAATATTTTTGCGATTTGTACATATTCTCCACCAAAAGACGCGTAGTTTGCTTTTTTAAACATTAAAATCGTCCAATCCGTTCAGAAGTTATGACGTTTTGAAGATTCGCATGAAAATTCGGGCAGACATTTCTGGCCAGAAATTAGATTTTCGGTAAGGAATTTTTTTCTCGAAAGTGCGTAGGATTTCGGGGATATGTGTAATGACCAAAAATGATTGTAATTGACCCCCGCAATCGAAAATAATTTTTTTAGAACGATTTGAAATATTTTTTTTTCGCCGAAAAAAGGCACCGACCCCCCGTCGATTTTTCTTGAAAATTCGTTTTTGATTTTTAATAATTTTGTTTGATGTCCTGCAGAAAAGTTGTCTAATACTTTTTTGTAGGTACCCATGAGCTCTATTTCAGAAATAAGTTTCATTAAAATATATTCACTATTGTAGGAGTTATGACTGTTTGAAAATTGGGCCATTTTTATGAAGTTTTTCTCATTTTGCGAGGTCGAGGATCAACTTTACGGATATTTTTGGAATTTCTACATATTCTCCACCAAAAGACGCGTAGTTTGCTTTTTTAAACATTGAAATCGTTCAATCCGTTCAGAAGTTATGACGTTTTGAAGGTATACACGAAATTTCAGGGAAGAATTTCTGGCCTCACATCATATTTTCGGTAATGAATTTTTTTCCCGAAACTGCGTAGGATTTCGGGGGTACATCTATTCACAAAAAATGATTGTAATTGACCCCTACAGCCAAAAATATTTTTTCCAGAACGATGTGAAATTTTTTTTCATGGAACTTTCAACGTTAATAACTTTTTATCGAAGCCTCAATCAACAAATCGGTATTCTTATTTTCCGCCTTATTTTGGCCCCCAGAATCTCCCATTAAAATTTTTCCCAGAGGTGGCCGAACACCCTGTACGTCTTTCTAAATCGTAAATGAAATTACAACGCGACAAGAGTGAAAATTGTACGGTGTCCGAGTATCGTGTACGTTTTTTTTTTCTATTTTCTCGATGCAAATACCCCACTGCGCGCCGTTCGTCAGCGACCACCGTAGCAGGCGTGTTAATTAAACAGACCCATCCCGGTACGAAAGAGCGATTCGAAGGTTGGTTAAATACCTTATTCGTCCAGCGGGAACTTTTCCCAATTCTTTCCGTAGCCGGGAGTTCTTTCGTAACGATCGATTAAAATTCCACGGTAAAAGTGTCGTTATTAGAAAATTAGTCCCGAACGGACGCCCGCATACTAGTCCCCCGGCACCGTCTTGGCTCCTGCTGCTTTTTACGCCTCTGCCCCGCTAATCTAACTACCAGCCGCGGCGCAACGACCCAATCAATGTTTTCCTCGAATGGCTCGAATACCTCCGTAAAGAGAAACAAGCAAACGATTGCCCCGCGCTCTAATCGTCAGGGCAAATATCGCCTGTGACCACCGCCGTGGTCACCGCCGCTGCGACCGTTGAAATGCAAATTAAGAGAAAGCTTTGCCCGCGCACGGAACAAGGATTTACCATAATCCTCGCGCGACTCGCGAGTACCCGAAAGACCCGAAAAATACGTTTATTTCCCGGCGAGATCTGGATACGGTTCTAACAAGACGAGCACCAAGAACTCCGGGAGTCGCCAATTTGACCGAAACTTTGACGCCTTCTTCGCGCAAATACCATCGGAGAGTCAATATTTTTCGAGTTATTCGAGTTTAAAGTACAGTAAAATGTCACAGGCCGGAGTGAAGTTTGGAACGAAACGTGTTTCGAGACCAGTTTCACATATTTTTCTTTTTTTCTGCGCCACTGCGTCTATTTTTTTATATCGAATATCAGAGTCTTGAATACTTCAATCGATTCTTCTCTTCTGCAGACAAGTATTAACCCCTTGCTATACAGTCATGAGCCTACTCATTCGTCATCAAGTTTTGTATATTTAAATCAACATATTTTTACATTCATGAAATATTCGTAAAACAAATCTATTCTTTTTCGTTGTCGTTCCTTGTACGAACAAATTTAAACAACTTTTAAATGCTTCAATCGATGCACTTCTTTCTCTTCTGCAGAAATATATTAACCCCATGCTGTACAGTTTATATATATATTAAAATCAACATATTTTTACATTCACGAAGTATTCGTAAAACAGATCTATTCTCCTTCGTGGCCATGCTTTAAAATTAAATAGTATACATTTGACAAATTATTTGAAATTAAATGGTACGTCAAGGGGCTAAGGGAATTTTAAAATTACTAATTTAAAAGTTAATTATCTCTATATGATGCTAGATAGAAGAACGACGTGGAAAAGAATTAAATGTACTGAATGGAAGGAAAACGGTCTAAATCTAGGAATTATTAACGTACACAGCTATTTTTAAACATCGAAAAATATTTAAATATTCTCAAATATCCAAAGCAACCAGTATATGTAACGATCTTTGACTCGTTTCGAGCGAAACAATTCATCCTGAGCACACAAACAGAGGAACATGAAATTTCCTCAAATATAGTAGACATCAACTATTCCATCACGAAAATCAACCAATCGAAAAGCTACCAAATAATTATATGTACAGGCTCTCTAATCTGATAGCCATATATGGATGACACTAATTTCTACTATGAAACTAGAAAAATTCATTTTCAAGTTGAGATGCTGAAGGAAATAAATTTGGATAGGATTTGTGGATTTTAGGTTACAACAAATTTTGTACAAAAATTGTATGGTTTTCATCTGGCAGTGAACGTGTTAAGGTGACTTGAAAACGATCTGACGTAGAAAATAGTTGCTCGGCCGAGATGCAACGATGTTCAAGTGGAATTGATTGTAAAAAATGTGAGTTTAATGAAGAAATTTTTACCAATCACCGAGTTCGACGAAACGTCCAACGGAATCGAGATTTTTATCGAAAGTAGCAAATACGCGAGGCCGCAAAAGTGTTATATTCGCGGCGGCAGTGAAAGTGGAAATACGACAAAGAAACACGATGGGGCTTTTTGAGACGGTCAGTAAAGTGACAAAGATTCCGAACTTGGTGATCGCGAGTCTAGACTCGACAAGAGGAGAAGCAAAGAAAACGGAAAAGATGTGCTTCGTGTTCCCTCTATCAATACATTTACCTTGTTTGCGGAGCACTTGTAGTTGGCGGCCTGTATTCGTGGAATGCGTGTTTCAATCGGTTTTCTCCGAGGGACGCGTGGTAAAGTTTAGTCGAGAAGAACGTCAACGAAGAAGAGCCCTGAAGATATATCGTTCATCGACGCGAGTTCCAAAGTTATTAACCTAATTTAATATTATTTCACTCCCTTTGTCCCCTCCCCGAAGGTGCACGCGTTTCACCAAAATTCGCGCGAACGCCGCCATTTTGTCTCTATCTACTATCGGAAGTAATAAATTCAAACGCATTTATTATTGTTTACGGCGTCTTCAATGATATTTCTACAATGTGCTAATCGATTATCTTCGAATACAAGTTATCGATAATTATCTTTTTAATTATTAATATTATCTTGGTCGCGCAGGCGCTTCAATAACAACCGATAGTGATTTTCACGCTCGAAGTCGGGGACAAGATGGTCCTCGTCTGAGTTCTTTCTCGACAACGCGACTGTAAATCAGCAATACTCGAACCAGAAAACAGCCATGCAACAGCAATAATTATTGCCGAACGATCACACAGGTGCACGCCGTGTTTTATCGATTCGCGTATCGGAATACTACGCGTTCTACGTTTTTATCGGTATTTTTATGATCCATAACGGGCGTACGGGTCCACGATGGCAGAACTTACGGAATTTCTACGCATTATCGAGTCGACGTGCACGCATACGATTACAACTCGTATCCATTTATTCTTGTTTGCATAGAGTCGAGTTCTAATACTCGATGTTCTACTAAATCTAGCGATCGTCGATGTTTCGATCTGTGATTTCATCATTCCTTTAATCGATCGTTCTTTCTCTTTATCCAAAATAACTGATAATATTATCTTTGCAAATCGAAACAAAGATTAATCGTAACTCCAACTAGACATAATAAGGTTCATCCCACGTGTGTAATTGTCTCTTTTCAATTTAAATTAGCTTTATCGTTCGTTCTATTTTTCATTAATTTTTATATTTCTAACCGTTTCAATATGTCTTAAACATAACCGGAAGCTTACGTTGTAACATAATATTTTTCAAAATAAAAAAACTTAAATAATAATCTTTTCCACAGATTCGATAGCATTTAACAATTTCATACGTATTAAAGTTCCCATATAAATATTTCGAAACCAACGCATTTGAAAAATATTAAATACAAAAGAGGAAAACACAAACGTCTTAGTTAATTGATAGTTGAGCGTTTTCAAGATCGTTTGAAGCTCAATTTTGTTTCTTTAAATAGGAATCTATATTTCTGTTTACAAATTTTTATTTTGCAGGAAGATGAAAGAAACTTTCATAGAAGACATTTTTTTTATCAGATTTTGATTTATGTAAATAGTAATTGGAAGAAAGAATTTCAGTTTGGCTATTCTAAAAGTCAAGGATGGAAAATTAACCCTTTGAAGGTGGCCATTTTGGAGCACGAAAATTACTTTATCCAATGTGAAGATTCTATTTTAGTTTAATGAATCGTTACATACGGATTAAAGGAATTAATTTTTCTTAATTTATTCGATAATAGTAAAAGTATATTGTCTATAATATGCATACAGTTATATAAACAAAACTTCTTCATTTCTTTACTTTCTTTACCTTTACAGGACTTACAATATAAAAAGAATTACATAATAGTGCTGCACAATTTACGTAGCATATTTTCAAAATGCTTTTCATTTTGTGCTAAGTAATAACACAATCTGTTATGTAATTCATTTCCTATTTTGAAGAGTTTCTTTTTTAATATTTCTGCATTCCTCCACTATTTTATTTTTTAAGTTTTCAATATTGATCTTGGCTTAAATATTACAGACTTTGAATGCCCATCTTTGCTAACAAAATTAAAGACAAATGTGTAATTGTTAATACCTTCTAGTTCCGCCAAAAGATAAACAAATTTCTCCACATTGGGAGTTGCAAATTTGAACAAATCTTTATTTTATTAAATACCTTTTCGAGAGTCTAATTAAAAAACTTCTTATACAAATGTTTCTTTTTCACAGAATAAACATCTGTAAATAAAAATGACTGTATAAACACTCAACTAGAAAATGCACATCGGTACGAAATATTTAACAAAATTTATTTACAACGTATTTAGAATTTTGAAAAATAGATTATACGCCTATTAAAACACCGTTTATTTACAAAAAGTAGAACACCAATTCGAATTTGCAGAAAGTGTACGATTATTAGAGTAATGTCAAAATCGATTATACGTTTTATAAGGGACGTTATAGATTAAATAAATAGACGTTGCATTCCTGATGATTAAAGTCGACGGTTAAACGCGATATATGCTTCGATTATTTTGTTTTTCGTCATAAACAAAATTATATGGCGGCGAGAACCACCAAACGCCCGGGATATTAAATTCGTACGTCTTTTCCAAAAGTTACGCGAACAATTTATATTTATGTTAACTGTCCTCGTACTGCAACAATATACATATTATACGTTCTTCTGTCGATAAATCTGAACAAATCTCTATTTTATTAAATACCTTTTCGAGAGTCCAATTAAAAAACTTCTTATACAAATGTTTCTTTTTCACAGAATAAACATCTGCAAATAAAAATGACTGTATAAACACCCAACTACAAAATGTACATCGGTACGAAATATTTAACAAAATTTATTTACAACGTATTTAGAATTTTGAAAGATAGATTACACGCCTATTAAAACACCGTTTATTTACAAAAAGTAGAACACCAATTCGAATTTGCAGAAAGTGTACGATTATTAGAGTAATGTCAAAATCGATTATACGTTTTATAAGGGACGTTATAGATTAAATAAATAGACGTTGCATTCCTGATGATTAAAGTCGACGGTTAAACGCGATATATGCCTCGATCATTTTGTTTTTCGTCATAAACAAAATTATATGGCGGCGAGAACCACGAAGCGCCCGGAATATTAAATTCGTACGTCTTTTCCAAAAGTTACGCGAACAATTTATATTTATGTTAACTGTCCTCGTACTGCAACAATATACATATTCTACATTCTTCTGTCGATAAATCTGAACAAATCTCTATTTTATTAAATACCTTTTCGAGAGTCCAATTAAAAAACTTCTTATACAAATGTTTCTTTTTCACAGAATAAACATCTGCAAATAAAAATGACTGTATAAACACTCAACTAGAAAATGCACATCGGTACGAAATATTTAACAAAATTTATTTACAACGTATTTAGAATTTTGAAGAAGAGATTGCACGCCTATTAAAGCACCATTTATTTACAAAAAGTAGAACACCAATTCGAATTTGCAGAAAGTGTACGATTATTAGTGTAATATCAAAATCGATTATACGTTTTATAAGGGACGTTATAGATTAAATAAATAGACATTGCATTCCTGATGATTAAAGTCGACGGTTAAACGCGATATATGCCTCGATTATTTTGTTTTTCGGCATAAACAAAATTATATGCCGGCGAGAACCACGAAGCGCCCGGGATATTAAATTCGTACGTCTTTTCCAAAAGTTACGCGAACAATTTATATTTATGTTAACTGTCCTCGTACTGCAACAATATACATATTCTACATTCTTCTGTCGATAAATTTGAACAAATCTTTATTTTATTAAATACCTTTTCGAGAGTCCAATTAAAAAACTTCTTATACAAATGTTTCTTTTTCACAGAATAAACATCTGTAAATAAAAATGACTGTATATACACTCAACTATAAAATGCACATCGGTACGAAATATTTAACAAAATTTATTTACAACGTATTTAGAATTTTGAAGAAGAGATTATACGCCTATTAAAACACCGTTTATTTACAAAAAGTAGAACACCAATTGGAATTTGCAGAAAGTGTACGATTATTAGTGTAATATCAAAATCGATTATACGTTTTATAAGGAACGTTATAGATTAAATAAATAGACGTTGCATTTCTGATGATTAAAGTCGACGGTTAAACGCGATATATGCTTCGATTATTTTGTTTTTCGGCATAAACAAAATTATATGGCGGCGAGAACCACGAAGCGCCCGGGATATTAAATTCGTACGTCTTTTCCAAAAGTTACGCGAACAATTTATATTTATGTTAACTGTCCTCGTACTGCAACAACATACATATTATACGTTCTTCTGTCGATAATGCCTTTGGTCAATAGTCATCAAGCTCGAGCGACACGCACGCAGACGTACTCAGGCGGGTATGCGAGCTCGCAGCCTTCGCGCAATGCTAACAGGCCTTTGCGGAAAAAGTTGGCGCCAAAAATATTTACCGTCCGACGGCCACTATACACGAAAGTACTCCAACACGAATAGAAATGCGACGAGCAATCGCAATTGCGGTTATATCAATTCCTTTCTAGTTTCCGTATTTTTTTTTTCTCATCAAACCAAATATTTAAATAATTATCATATTATTCTCCCGATGGTGACCGTGATACGTTTTCACGCACGCGAGCAGACGGGATTCTTCGTTGTTTTCATTTACGAGAACATTTTGTGGAAAAAGTCGCGATATTCGTGCTCTCCTGCTTAATACTTTATCGCGGTATCTGCGAGTCGCACACTTCAAACTTGTAAAAAATATTAACGGAAGAGCTTTGTTGGCGAGATCTCTGATTTTTGCAACGGTTACGTGTAAAAGAATATACAAGAATAACGATAAATAACTAGAACAATGGTAGTAGCGATGTAATTACAAGCGAGAAGAACATAGATAAACATACTTCCTGCTCGTACTTTGTGAAAAGTAGAGTGTTTCCAGTACATTTCCAGAGTGGCATAATCTACTGCATATTTCTCCTTTTCCGTAATCTCGTCGAGCACATTTTGTTTCGAATTTTCTTAGAATTTCCAAAACTCAGGCATCGTGAGGTAAATAAAAAAAAAAAATACGTAAAATTCAAAATTCAGATGGAACGAATCGTCCTGAAAAATTCTTTAAAGATCCTTTTTAAAAAATGGATCCACGGAACGTTTCCTATTTCGTGCGGACCGAGATCTCCGCGTTATTTTCGTTCTCTTCGACTTATAGACGCCATTGGACTCAGCGTCGATAATCTAATCTCGTGATAATACGTTACGCGTGTTCCCGTGTGGGTGTAAATCACACACGCAGCGAGGAAATAAGGAAACAAAACGGGTAACGCCAACGAACCTCTAAATTTAAGCGAGAGAAAACGCCGCGAAATGTATTTAGCGTGGAACGACCGTGGATCGTAAGAAGCTGGTACAAAATGTGTACGGACATCTTTGTAGAATCACGCGGTCATCGATCGGCGGTTATGTAAGCCCAATACAATACTACTTGCTATTCACACGAATTCCTAATACTCTATCGAGATCGCTATCGTAGCTACTAGAAGTAAACGAACTTGTTTTCTGAATCGTCCCAGTCGTATTGATTATTGTCCCTGCTAATGGAAACTGCCTTCTCGAAATTCACAACCATACGTTGCAAAACTGTAACAATTTTATTTCTGGTATACCTTTAACTTCGTAGAGATTTTATTGAAATAAAAAACGATCGTGAAGGTGCAACTGTTTCTGTCTCTAGAGATTAGAATAAACATCGATGCTGGAGTTTTGATCCAGACGTATAGTTTCAGTTGGTTAGTACTGTTTAAATATTTTGAAAGTTATGATATTAAAAATTTAATGATTATTTTCTCAAGACACAGTATACATTGTACAGTAATTCGGGTAAATAAGTTTTAGAATGAAATAGAAATGCAGACGCCATTTCAAAGGGTAGTTTAGTACTCACGGTTTCGAATGACATATTTTCGTAAATATATTTAATATTAATTTATTAATAATATTAATAACACACTGTTACGTATTTCTGACCTGGTTCGAACAGCAGATTTTTAAATATTAATTTGTAATTTTGGACGTTGTCTGGTAATAATTTTAAATAATTTTTCGATGGAATTTAAATCCAGGCACTAGGGCAGCTATAGTTGTTATTTTTCACACCGAATTTTACAATTTAATAAATAAATCCTCTCGGATTCTTCTTTCATTAAAATGTGATAAGAATGAAAATTTTCTAAAAATCGAGAAGCAACCCCATAATATGCAGTATGAAATCACCATTCTATTACCACCTAGATTCATAATATTTTCATCTAAATAAAACCATTCGATTAACAGATCAATTAAATTAAATTTTGCTCCTATAAAAGAAAAAGATAACCAGAAGAAGACCAGTTGATCGGTTTGAAATGCAATAGATTACATTACAAAAATGAGAACGATATTTTATGAAATTCTAAATAATAAATATAAAAAAGTCTAGTAGAAAGGACCTCGATTTTGAAAAATGAAGACCATCATCTAACTTATTTTAGACTTATTAAAATAAATTCTAACGGTCAAGCACGGGCATAGCAAAATTTATTGAGAGTAATAATTACTATGTTTATTTTAAGTTTCCTTCGAAAATAATAAATAAAACTATAATACATTTTGTCGTACGTAGTTTCCTTGCAATTATACAAATTTATAGGAAATATAAAAATACGTGAATAATTAGTACCGTATATTTCCATATTTTCTATATCTCCAATAAATTAAAAAATACATTTTAACTTTGTAACATCATTTCTCTCTGCTTTTCATTCGATGGAATTAATCAGTTTGCAATCTTTTAATCAATCAATTTAAAAATCTTTAAACTTTCTTGCATAGCCAGGAGTGTTTTTAAAATAATATTCGTCGCCATTCTTTCGAGCTATATTATTTTCTGTAGAAGAGAAAAACGTTTCATCGAACATCGTCGATCTCGAAGAGCAATTATTCGCAATATCGACCAGCGTTTACCTTCTGATCCTCAGATGTATCTACTTGGACAATATCGAGCATGAGTTACGCGCATTTACGCTAAATTTTACGTATGAATATAAACACACAGCCGGCTATATTGGCACGAAAGGTATATCAGCGAGGTTTATCGTAGCCATTACGGAAACATTAAGTTCCTCTGCCAAGGGAACCAGTTTGATGGAAGGGGTAAAAATGGTTCGGTGGTTTCCGCTTCGAGCAACCCTTGGTGCTTGTTCGTTGCATCAGTGATGCGATTAGTTACGCGTGACAACAAAATAAAAAAAAAAAAAAGAATTAGTTTTCACAGTAAGCGAGATAGGTGTTATCGTTATCGCTATCCTATCGAGAATCGCATTAATGTCGTAAGATTCTTGCGTTTCTGCAGCTTGTTAATAATAACAATCGATCTCCAATTAAGTTTAGAATAACATTAACTCGTCGATAGTTTTCCTTATCTATCGATATCTTCGACACTTTTACAAACTGCAGCGTAGGAAATAGAAATATTCAATAGTTCAATGGAATGCTTGTTATTTTATAACGTATTTTTCGTATGAATGGCATTATTAAAAAATTTACAAGCATCAAAGAAATTTATAAGCCACATTACCATGCATTCAATTCGATATAGTTTTTATTTTTTTAAATTATTATGCACTTCAATGTAATGGCTAACTGGTTCATTGAGTATTTTCATTTTATTTTGTCTTTGTGCATTTAAAAATTTCTTTCAGCTAGCATATTGCGTTAATTAAATAAAATTGTAACATTCGGAGTAAACCATCTATCCATTTCTGAAGCTTATTAAAATTTTTATTATTCGTGAACATGTTAAAGAGACTTTGTTCGAAGAAGCGCCGGTCACCCGTGACCACCAAATCAAACAACGCGTTAATTGCTTTAAAGTCATCGTGATTATCATGCTTTCTTGCGTTTCCACTTGCTTTTCTATGGTATATTTCGCGTTTAGCGGTAAATTATGGGTGCAAAATGCAACAAACTGTGGAAGTTCCTGAATTAGACGTGTTTCGTGGAAACTGTTACGTGCATAACCTGATGCAAAGTACAAAGACGGTATAGTCGGCAGTGGTTCTAAGAAAATCAATCGACAGTGTTCGTAGAAATCATGCAGTGCTACGATATACAGGGTGTCCCGCTCCAACGATGGATTTTCCACGCGAGAACGATAAAAAAAGTACCTACAGAGGGTTAATTAATGTCTAAGACATGTTATAAAATTCGAGAAAGTTAGATATTAGTATTTTTCTTTGTCGAAACGATAATATCTTATGCTACTAGGTCATTCCATAAGCTCATACTAAGTTTTGTACTAGAACTCAAAGCTATATTTCAATACTATGGAATTTTATGATGAACAGTGAACTCTTTCTCATTTAACAACTCCATTTCATTTCTATGGTAAAGTCATTATATCATCGTTACAAAACTTGTTTGATTTTGCGTTGAAACACTGTAGTTGAATACTATTACTGATACTGTTACTACTACTCGTATTCGTACACTATAAATGGTGTTCCACTATAAAGGAAAAGAAACGAAGATTCTTATGAATTCTTTCTTTATTTTTACCAAATATCGTTTATTATACTGTATTACCTCTATTTACGTAGTTTTTCTTTGTTTTAATATTGAATGTATAATAATATAAACAGTACACAAATCAATAATACCTGGTGTTTATATTTTTATATCATTTTTATTATACAAATTCGTTATTATATGCAGTTATTACCCACTCGTATTTGTATTCTACAATGGCGATTCACTATAAATGAAAAGAAACTTGTTTGAATTCTCTTCTGTGTTACTTCTATTTACGAACCAGTTTTTTTTGTATTTTGTTTTGTTTTTCAGTATTAACATGCATGTAATGCCCAATTATAAAATCGATAGAGAGATATAATAGTATAAACAGTATAAACACCAACGATACGTGGTGTTTTTTCAAGCAGTCACTCATCCTAGTACTGTCTGTGCCCAAACATTGCTTAACTTCGGTGATCGAACGAGGACCAGTGTTTTCAACGTGTCATTACCGTTAACAATTTTCATTTTGAATTTATTCAAACGTCAACCCTTAAATATCTCAACGTATAAAAAAATGAATTCATAAAAAACAAGCTTTTTTTCATTTACAATGAATCACCATAATAGTGTACAAACACGAGTGGGAGTACAGTATATATTAAATGTTTTTTCCGAACGACATTTGGACAAAAAAATTTGTCACTTAACAAAAACACATTACGTCTCCAAATAAACAATATTTCAATTTACTAGAAGCCAAGATCAATCAAAGTATATTATTTATGAAATATCAATTAACATTACTTAAAATAACTAGTTTCATATTTGTAATTTTCACCCAGCTCTGTTCCAAACAATTCTAACCTAAAAGAAAATCTATTCATACATATTTGAACGAGTTTCTTTTATCGTTTACGTGTACATAATTCGTTGCTGAGATACCGCTCTTTTTGCGTGTCGTAATTTCGTGCAAGCACGGAAAAATAAACAGGAAAGAAAATTTCCGTAGAATCGATGGAGAAAATGGCCGAACGCACCACCCTGGTCGCGGTCGGAAGAATCGGCTGCAAAAATTGAGCGGTGAGAGTGCACCGAAAGAGAAGCCAAGGCAGAACCGAGAGGTGCATTAACATTCCGAGCATAATTCCAACATAAATATCGGCTCGTAAGATATGCAAAGTGTGATCAGCAGAAAATATCTGGCAATTACACTTATTTTGGATGCCGCCTGGCCGTGAAGTAGTTGATGTAGTGTATATCGATCCCGAGAGCCCTTCCGTTTAACGGATCATTACGAACGTGTTACAAACACGTCATTTGCGAAACGCCGGGCAACTATAGTATCGACATCGTCGTAAAAATAGTTGCGGGGTTGGTTTTACACGAGAGCACCGCGGAAGCAAACGATACGCTGTCGACGGAGCTCGACGACCCCTCGATACGATACGGTTCATCCTAATCTTTAAGATAGATTAACGTTAGATTTACGGAACCTGTCAATTTCACGGGTGTCAGATTCCATACTTAAAGTCACAGAACTCGTAAACATTACTTGTTGGCAATTTGTGTTAAATTTTATCGATGCAACGATACCGAACAATATACCCTAATTAAAAGAAATATCGTATTTTAGTGTAATCTTCAACACGAAAGGTTTCGATAAAAATATGTGCAACTGCAATGCATTAACTGTCAAATCGAAACTTTGATTTTAGACGAGTGAAGAGTTCGTTGCAATAAGGGGGTAGCTTTTCGTTACGTATCATATTTTTATTAACAGAAGTGTGATCTACTTGGTGCAAATAGGAATTAGCTCCGAGAGCTGATAAGATCTCATTTATCTTCTTTTGTTGCATTTATATATTTTAGTTAGTATTTTACTATTTTTCTTTAGAGCTTACGCGTTAGACAAAATTTGCTAATTAGATTTAGCAAAATTTTACCTTCGTCTGATATACTTACTGTTGTATAGTTGATCGAGAAACGTATATGTATATAGAAACGGAAGGGTCAGTCGAGCGCTTGCGAGAGAGCAGCCCCTCTGGTGGCGAGTGCAGGAGGTGTCGCCACACTGTATATACCATAATACATTTTGCCAGAAATACTTTAATATAAGTTGAATGCTGTTAATTTATTCGTTTATTTGACATAAATACATTTTCATATTTGGCTACTGCAAATAAGAAATGTTTCGTAAGATATAATAGTAATTAAAAATACTCGTATTATTAGTGAATAAAATGCAATTAGTTCCATAAATCTGATTCAGTGCTGCAGATATAATCTGGAGTTATAAAAATATGTAATATCGAACGATTACACTATCAGACAAATTGAAAGTTTTCAGTTTTCGAAAAACACGAGTTTTTGTAAAAACCCAGGATCGTCGACAAAAAGGAAGTATTACATGAAAAGTAAAAACGTTAGAAGGTTCAAATTGGCCTTAAAAGATAGAGAGATTGTTTTTGGTTCTAAATAATTATAAATTAATGTCAAATTTTAAAAAACACGTTATTTTTGTATTTTTACGAAAACTGTAATCAGGGTTGGCACGCCAGGGTCGTAGCTATGTCTATTCAACACCGATAGAAACGTATAATGGAAAACCCACTCTGTGTAAATAATATTCGATTTCTTTTTTAATACCTCAGTGTTCTTTTTTTTCATATATTTGTATGTATACTAATAACCAAACTGTGAAGTATTTCTTAATGAATTTCAATTAACAAAAATTCCATTGAAAATTGTTGTTCCTAAATTCTTTAAACTTAAAAGTAAAGAAAGGGTATTTAAAATTGACTATTATCTATAACATTTGAAATAGAAAATAATAACGATAATTTATCACTTACTTCTACATAATATGAAACCATTATCGAAAGACAAGCATCATGTAGTTTCTCTCAAATATTAACCAATGCGTACAGCTTTTTCCGACGAGTTTAGTTCGGTTGTGAAATTTTCTAGAATACATTTCCAGAAAACGGGTGCCCTATTAGGCGATTTTATCGCTGTCAATTACACGTAGTTACGGCACTGCCGTGTGCCAAGCCAAGCGAGCAAATGCCACACACGCGTCGTCGACTTATATTTTCCCGACTTGTTCGAATCGAAAGCCGTTTCGACACTTCGTGCGGACGGTTTCTTCTTTAGAAATGTCCGCAGAATCCGATCCTGGGCAGAGTTTTCGTGCTGGATAAACAACTTTCCGTAAAAATACAAAAATAATACGGCGAAAGTATGCGAATTGACCTTTTTTTAAAAATTTGACATTAATTTAAAATTATTTAGAACCAGAAACAATTAATAACATGTGTTATAGTTGGGAAAAGGCCACCATTAACACGAACGTATTTGATGTAGTTATTATTAGTTTAATAATGTTTTAATACCACATAGTGTAATTTTTACAGAAATAAAAAAAGGGGCACGATGTTTCACTATCGAGTACTACACATTTTAGCGTCGCGCGGGGAAGCCCCATTCGGATAAGTCTAATAGATGGCGACACTGCATTCCTCAACATGTACCACTATATTCGAGAAACTCTCCTCCATTTTTTAAGGCCAATTAGAATCCTCTAATGTTTTCACTTTTTGTGTAATACATACTATTAACTGTCGGACAGTTTAATTGTTTTTAACGAAATAGGGTGAAACAGCATAATTGAGTAGAAAAATACAGGCTTTGCGAGGACATGGAGTTGTTATTTTGAAAAAGTGCTGCCAAGAGGCGGATAACCTCGTTGCACGAGTGGTTAGAATGCAAATAAGGGTGTCGTACATAAATGCGAGGGTTACTCAGTAATCAGGCACAAAGTCTTGGTGTTTGACCCAGATTAAAGCTATAAACAACCGAGTCATAACACAGAATAGAACACCCACCGCACACCAAAGGTTTATGCTGCCTACACGCTACCTACGTTCCACATCAAAGTCTCGTATTTTAGTTGACGAAACGAAGAGTTTTCGGTCCTCGACCATTTGCAAACGACGTTCGAACGCACTAAATTTAACCGTAAGACCAGATACATAAACCGACGATCGCGTCGTTAACCAAATTACTATGTAGCTACAACGATTTAGTATATTCATATACTAAATTTCAGCCGTAAGACCAGATACCATAAACATCGTGTCATTGAACAAATTACTATCTAACTACGACAAATACGATTATTCATAATACTTCTCGAAGAGATTTTTTTCTTACACAGTAGATATTTTTATTTTGTTTACATATTTTGTCTACTACTCAAATATTTCATATTCTCGAAACGATAATTTATCTTAACAGTTCTTAATACTTTAATGGCTAAACTTTTCACAGTTTCGATCTAGTGGAAATATATTTCGTGTATTTCTTCATCCTCGGAAACATTCGTTACGAGCTATTTCTGAATTTATGAGAATCGAAGTTTCTGATTAATTTGTTCGAATTTGAGTCAACTACTCTCGAAAACGATTCATCGATTTCATACGAAAAGCTTGGAAAACAACTTTCTGTAGCGACATTGCAGACTAAAGTCAGGCACATGAAAGTGTTAGAAATGCTATTATAACAAATTATGAATATTGGTATATTATAATGGATGCACGAGATAAAATTTGAACCTCAACAAATATAATAAAGGTGACTGAAACGACAAAATCACACTGCGCCTTGCTGCATTATAAACATACCTAACAAAATTGTTTATACTATTTGCATGCAATTTAAAATGAAAGATGACCTAACCCAGACACTAGATACAACTTAATTTTTAATTTTCAAAGCATATTTAAAATCATTTATGTTGTTTATATCGATTTACTTAATCCTTTTTGTAAGGTTTCAAACTTGCATTAGATCTATTGGAAAGTTCTGATCGATATTTAAGCAAAAGGAAGCAATCAAATTTGTGTACTTATTATTAATGTTCAATTTATAGTGTAATTTCCACTAATATTAACAATTTCCTCGATGACAAAAAGAAAATACTTTGCTCGTGATTTAAATATATGTTAAGCTATGTAGCGCACACGTTAAATTATTAGAAAGAAAATAATTTCTCGTAACGTCGATAAAGTTCAATTTATCGTACAAATATTCTGCGTTGCGTCCATATTTTGCGATTGATTCGATCGTTGCTCGACGCTAGGGCGTCGTTTCGAGATTTCAGACGATTTCGAAGATCAGTTTTCGTTGTCACGTTTGAAAAACGAGAAAGAAATCAGGGCCGGCAACGTGGAAGATAAATGAAGAAGCGTTACACAGAGGAAGAAAGCCCCATCGGGCGCATAAATAACGAGTGGAACGTCACGTGTGGCAATTCCGGTGGACGCTACAACGCTGTAGACCGCGCTCGATACAACAATTTTCACCGTCGATGTAACTCTGTGATTATCAGTTACGGTACTGATATATCGTCGCTGGAGTTATTATTCTCTGATTGAATATGTAATTGCAACCTGGACGGGACGAACTAACAGCCCATTAAGCCCGATCTCGCGCAACAGACTGCACCCCTTATATGGGACGCGAAATGTTCCTTATCCACTCTGTAATCGATGGGATCATTAGATTAGACAAACAGTGAGCTACGAACAAATTTTTACTACCACGTATATGATTTCTTTAATGGGTTATTTAAGATCTATGGTGAAATGTGTTTTTTAAACTTTCTTTGGGGAATTTTTTACGTAGATACCATAACACCTTTCACTGTAAAATCTGCAAGGGTTGTTTAAATAATTTAAACATGTACAAACTAATACTACTATTATGTACTAAAATTTGTTCAGCTGAGAAAAGTTGAAATTGCTTTTAGAAAAGGTCATTCCACGAAAACGGTGTAAGATTCTTAATTAGCGTGGGTTTTGTTACAGCGGGTACTAGAATAAAAGAAAAATGGCGACTAAAATATGTTTAAATAATTTTATTTAAACAGCGTTATTTTTACTCAACACTGACAACAAAATTGTTAAGTAAAGTGTTCTAGTTACTTCAGATTATGCTGAAACTTAGTGGCCCTGTAGCCAGTAATCAAATTTAAAGGCATTTACAAATATTTTTCATAGTTTTCAAAATTGTCGATATGACAGTTATTTAAAGATCAGTATTAACTGTTTTTCATCAAATTATAACTGCTAAACTAGAATGAAATATTAAATATTTTATATACAGGGTGTTCGGCCAGCCCTGGGAAAAATTTTAATGGGGGATTCTAGACGCCATAATAAGACGAAAATCAAGAATACCAATTTGTTGATGAAGGCTTCGTTAAAAAGTTATTAATATTTAAAGTTCCGACAGTATTGGATTTTTTTCTCGAAAATGCGCAAGATTTCGGGGGTATGTTTATTCACCAAAGATGATTGTAATTGACCCCCGCAATCGAAAATAATTTTTACAAAACGATTTGAAATTTTTTAATTTTGTCGAAAAATTTGATCACCTTCCTGAATTTTTTTCTCGAAAATGCGTAGGATTTCGGGGATATGTATATAAATAAAAAATGATTGTATTTGACCACAGAAACTAGAAATAATTTTTTTAAAACGTTTCGAAATTTTTTTTTTCAGCGAAAAATTTAGGCACTTACCCGTCGATTTTTCTTAAAAATTAGTTTTTTATTTTTAATAAATTTGTTTGACGCTCTACAGAAAAGTTGTCTAATACTTTTTTGTAGGTACCCATGAGCTCTACTTCAGAAAAAAGTTTCATTGAAATATATTCACAATTGCAGGAGTTATGACTGTTTGAAAGTTGGACCATTTTTATGGGGTTTTTCTCATTTTGCAGTGTCAATGATCAACTTTTCGAATATTTTTGCGATTTGTACATATTCTCCATCAAAATACGCGTAGTTTGCTTTTTTAAACATTAAAATCGTCCAATCCGTTCAGAAGTTATGACGTTTTAAAGATTCGCATGAAAATTTGGGCAGACATTTCTGGCCAGAAATGATATTTTCGGTAAGGAATTTTTTTCTCGAAACTGAGTAGGATTTCGGGGGTATGTCTGTTGACCAAAAATGCTTACAATTGACCCCTGCAACTAAAAATAATTTTCCCAAGACGATTCGAAAGTCTTTTTTTTCACCCAAAACTTTCAGCACTTACTCGAATTTTTTTCTCGAAAGTGGATAGGATTTTGGAAGTATGTGTATTCACCAAAAATGATTGTAATTGACCCCCGCCACTGAAAATAATTTTTCCAGAACGATTTGAAATTTTTGAATTTAATTGTTAATAACTTTTTAACGAAGCCTCCATCAACAGATTGGTATTCTTGATTGTCGTCTTATTTTGGCCTCTAGAATACTCTATTAAAATTTTTCTCAGGCGTGGCCAAACACCCTGTATATTTATTAAAAAAGAAAATTTGTTAAATAATTGTTCTTCAATTTCAAGGAAACATTTAATTTTAATACTGAGGTATGATTTTAGAAGTCAAGAATAACTGAGAGTTTAGATCTATTTGTCAAAAAATGACCCTCCAAATAAACAATACGAGAATTAATCGAAATTGACGCTGTGAGTGATGTAAATATTATTTAACGCTAGCGATGAATTTAAAAAATAATTAATAATATAGTCTTATTCATTCTTCTCGAGTATCGAGTATTAAAAAAGGAGTCATTTTAATTTTAACTTATTTTCCGAGTTGTATTGTATACGAAGTTAAAATTAAAACCTGCATACTCCTTGAAATTTGCATAGTTTGCTATGCAAGTGTGATTTTTGCCGTGTGCTTATGTCTAAAACTGGCCTCGGTGTATTTTTATATTTTATCCAGCGTATGTATCGAATTTAGCCTGATCGTTTACTAGTCACACCGGATTTAGGTTGATCGTAAAATTATTAATTCATCGAATAAAGTTATTTTTAGCATACTGTGTCGTAAATAAACATTATTTCATTGTCGATTTATTTGATAATATTGTTTGTTCGCGAAATATAAACAAAACAGTACAGATTTGGGTGAAAAAAATACCATAAAAACGTTCAAAAATTTTTGTTTCTTAAAACAAAGCAACGATTTTTTAAAAACTAAGCACGATAAAAAAGAAGACTCGGTCTCACCTTAATAATATAATTTATGAAAAATTATATAGTATAAAAATATAGTAGAAAAAAGACAAATGTTAATATATTTTTATTTAATTTTAAATGTGTACTTGTTACAAAATAAATAGAATTGTATTACTAGTTTTATCAGAATTAATTCTAATGTTTTGATGTCTTAAGTGTAACCACTAAAATCATCAAGAATTTTCTAAACTAGAAAATGGGAAGCATGATGTGGTTAGAAAAAGTGCTCCAAAATTGCAAACTCCCAAGTAGTTTCTTTTTTTGAATAACTTCCTCAATATTAACGTTAAAATTTATTTTTCACCGTCGAACAATTTTTGAATCTTCATCTAAAAACCATATTAATTTCTATATAATTAAAAGCGACTTGTCTCTTTTATTAAACTTTGTTTAAATCTGTATTAATTACAGTTTCTTTCGTGAGTATCGAAGATTCTCACCAAGATTCTTTTTTATATATTTTTCTTTATTTCCTACATTATTACGATCACCATAATGACTTCAGTGTTACAGTCACGACATCTTATCTGTCGAAACATTCTTCTTCTTTCCAAATTATTAATTACGTACAATGCATTTCTGCCGTAGTAAAAAATAACAAAAATAACATTTTTTTAAGCTTGATTTTGACCAGGCAAAATCGACGAAAACGATTGAATTATTTGACAGGGACGTTGGAATTACCAGAATGTTATACAGCGAAGAATTGGACATTCTATCAGCCACCTCGTTCGTCATCAATTAATATCCATCGGTATGTATGGATATAACGGATGATATACCGTAAATACTTCACGGGCATTCTGTAACTACGAGTCGAGGCCGCCCGCGTCGTGAACTCAAGATGTTTATTTGGTTTTCCCACGAAGAATGTCGTGAAGAACACTCGAAACTCAGGCAACCATGTACGCAAAGCACCGGAGAGTTTCCGAGACCCGATGCTTTGATCGTTGTCATTGTCAGCGTTTGGAACCCAAGGTGAAACGAATAAGGTGTGGAGCCGAGTACCGTGACCATTTTTCCAATTTTGATCATTCATACATCGTTTACAAACGAATGGATGGATTTTTATCCCATTGTGTTACTCCTTGTTCGTTTTAACCGTACTGTTAAACATACTTTCGTTCGCAGGTACTTGCGAACGTTGCTTTCAATTTTCTTATTTCTTCTCGTAATTTTAATAATGTTATTACATGTCTGTCCCATTTGCAATTGAAAATTCTGTTCTTTCGTATGTAAAATGGACGTTGTATATCGTAAATATCGAAACTGATTTTTTTATGTAATATTTACAATAATGCAGAAACATTTATTTACAAAATTTTGTGCTCGAAATGACGATTTAGAGTGTTTAGGAACGGACAAAAATAAATATATCTGCGACTTTTGCTAACAAAATTAACAAAAATAGTTTCACTGCTATAGTTACACTTAACTTTACGACTTTTTCAAACTCATCATGTTTGACTTGTAAATTTGAAAATGCTTTATGCTGTAATTTTGTATACAATTAAGGCAGGATTTTGGGTTAGAGATTCAAAAATTATTCGACAATGAAAAATGAATTTTAACGTTGATATGGAGAAAGTTATTCAAAAAAGAAATTAATTGGGGGTTTGCAATTTTGGAGCACTTTTTCTAACCACATCATGCTTCCCATTTCCTAGTAAATTTGAAAATGCTTGACGCCTTAATTTTTGACATGAATTCTGTCAATACAGGATTTTAGATAAGAGATTCAATAATCTTTCCACGTTGAAAAATGAATTTTTAACGCCAACAGTAAGAAACTATAAAAAAGAACAAATTGTGAAAATTAAAAAATGCATCAAGCTGCAATGTTTTACATAAATTCTATCAAGGCAAGATTTTAGATAGGAGAATCAATAATCGTTCGATGTTGAAAAATGAATTTTAACGTTAACATTAAGAAAGTTATTCAAAAAAGAAACTAATTTGTGGTTTGCAATTTTGGAGCACTTTTTCTAACCACATCATGCTTCCCATTTTCTAGTAAATTTGAAAATGCTTGACGCTGTAATTTTTGATATGAATTCTGTCAAGGCAAAATTTTAGATAAGAGATTTAATAATCGTTCGACGTTGAAAAATGAATTTTAACGTTAACATTAAGAAAGTTATGCAAGTAAAACTAATTGGAGTTCCGACTTTTGATCACTTTCTTCTACATTTTTAAAGTATGTGGTTAAAGATAGATATGCACAAAAGGTTGTAAAATATAAAAAAAATCACGAATGTTGAATTGTGTACATCGAACGCGGTTAAGTTCCAAGTATTGTTGTGGTCGCCTTACAATCGATAAAGGGTCGTTGGCAGAAACTAATCCAATAGGCGCGACTAATGCATTTTTTAAGACCTTGTAGGGGGTCGACGTCACTGTAAGTCGATATCCATAGCTCAAATGTCATGGTTTGGTCTGTACTTGGAACTGAGGTTTACCTCTACTTCGAAATGCATTCGATTCCTCGTACAAAAAACAGAAAAACAAAATACATATTAAGACATTATTATTGCTACTGATTTTTTGCAAGACAAACTGTCACAAAACCATCTTCGTTCACCCTGATGGGACGAAATTAGAATTTTGCTTTGGAAAAAATCGCGAGAAAATATTCTCAAATGTGTCAAGAATAATTATTCGGAAAGTTTATTTTGTCAAATCTTGTAATCGACTAATCAGGTGAAAAATTCTGGTTTTCTTCCAGATAACATTATTGATTTTGTTTTTCCGAAAAACAGATCTCAGAAATTGAAAAGGAATTTTACACGAAGATTTATAATTTTATAATGAAAGGTGTTTTCTTTTCTAAAAATTTATTCTTAAACATATTTTTCACTTACATTGACTTCTATATTTTTTTCGTTAATAGAATGGAATGTCTAATTAACAGATAACAAAGATACCACAATCAACATGCGCGCCTAACGCGTAGGACGTCGGAATATCAAAGAATATTCTACAGATATCAGATTAGGTGATTGTCTGTATCTAGTAAAAGATTTGGAAAACGCCTACATAAATTCGTGTATCATAGATCGTGGAAATACGGAGAGATTAGAATGTGTAATTATAGAACACATTTTCTGTCCTATTTTTATATGTATAATCATATAGAATCTATTTTTCTTTATTCTGAGAATTTCCATCGACTACAAAGCATTTCTCGAGGAAGTTATTACGAAGAAAGTGCATAAATTACGAAATATTTTTGTTTTATTTTTGTACGTGCAATTATGGAGAATATATTATTATTCGTCTGCAGGAACATATTAACGAAGAAAATAGAAAAATTGTTGTTCCTTATAGAGGAAGACTATAACGTTCAATTATAAAACGTTTCTTTTGTTTTATTTTCATACGTACAAAAAACTATTTTGGTAGCTGATAATAAAAAAAATAGAACATACAAGATGGCCAATCAAACTTGACCAAATCAATTACTTTCGTAACTACTAAACGAACCAAAATTTTGTTTATCACGGATGAAAAAGTTGTAGGTACCCATGAGAATTTACTTGAAAAGGAGACACGAAAGATATCAAAAACGTCGCCATATTGAAGGTCCTTATTAATTAAACAAAATTTTGATTCATCCGCTAATTACGAAACCAATTGAGTTGGTCAAATTAGGTCCACCTTCTGTTTTTATTTATCTAAACTTAATTTGAAGAAAATAGAAAAATCGTCGTTTTTAATATAGAAAAGAGAATATAGCGAATACAAAACGAATATTTAAAAACGATCGAACAGGCGCCTGTTTTATCGTTTTGTCGACGAGATAATTTGAAGCAATCGTCTGTCTGTCAATGAGACATTGTATGATTCTCGATAATACTGATAGGGACAAATTCCGACATCGATCTGGTCTTAAATATTTAGCTTCTCGATCACTGACCCGTCTCAACGAGACCGTCTCGCCGTGGACGCGACATTTCCATCGCTATGGTTACAGCAGCAGTTGCTGCACCAGCAGTTCGTCGTAGCTGACCATTGTACTCATATGTACTCCCATTTACTACCAAAGGAGTACGATAACGCGTCAAACGTGTTATCACGTTCGTATCGTCTTTCCAATCGAGACGATTCGTAGTACCAACTCGCGTCGGCGCTACGAGATCCTTTGTCCCCTTTGGTTCATTTTATTTCCATACTAGACACCCAAAACTAGCATTTCGCGTTATAATTATGCATTGGGAAACATTCCTCATTTATATCAGGCCAAAAAGTTCGAGTTCTTAATCTTTTGCACTCCAATGGCGTACATAATAATAGTAACACAAACTTAATTGACGAAATGAAGAAATTTCAAATTTCGAATATTTCGAATTTACAAATACTTTGTAAAATTACTTTGCAGTCGCATATTAATCCTTTGCGATCCAAGAAGCCATTTTCATGGAAGTAACTGGCTGCTTGAATGGAATTTTGTGTTTCTCATTTTAAGGAATATCAAAATCGTTTTGTTTCCCTTTCTTTAATTTCTTTGGGAAAAATACAATTTTAATATTCCTTAAAACGCCATCAGAAGGTTGCATTTAGTAGCGTCACAAAATTGTATTCAAATCAGGGTTAGACAAATTTTATTCGTGAGGAACGAATAAAAATTTTAAATTTCTATGTAAACTAAATTACATGTATATTTCGTGCGTAAATTAATTCATAAATTTAAACAGACTTCTTAAACCAAGTCAAGAGCTAGTTTACGAACGATATTGAAATTTTTATTCGTTATTCGTGAATAAAATTTGCCCAACTTTGATGCAAATAGCCAGTTACTTCTATTAAAATGAATTCTTGGATTGCAAAAGGTTAATATGCGAATAGAAAGTAATTTTCATGGAAACATTTTTATGGAAAAATACAATATGGCGGCACGTTGACTTTCTAACAAGGAATACAAGAAAAAAGAGTGAAAATGTTCTCGTCGAGTCTGCCTATTGATTCGAACAGCGGTGGTTCGATCGTAGCGTCGTTCTTCCAGCAATTACGAGACGAAATTCTAGGTTAGGTCTGGGTTAGGAATTAGAAATTTGTATTCGTTATTCGAAAATAAAATTTGTCCACCTCTGATGCAAATAGCCAGTCTATTAAAATGAATTCTTTAAAGATATTTGCAATTTTTAATTTCTTTGGAAAGGAGGAATTTTAATATTTCTTAAAATGACATCAAAAAATTCTATTCGGGTAGCCAGTTACTCAAAATGAATTCCTGGATTGCAAAGGGTTAATATGCGAGTACAAAGTAATTTTCTCCATTTCTCCATTCGTCGTAGAAACAGTTTTATAGAAAAGTACAATATGGCGGCACGTTAACTTTCTAATAAGGGATACAAGGAAAATAGTAAAAATAACGATGAAAATGTTCTCGTCGAATCTGCCTATTGATTCGAACAGCGGTGGTTCGATCGTAGCGTCGTTCTTCCAGCAATTACGTGACGAAATTCTAGGTTAGGTCTGGGTTAGGAATTAGAAATTTGTATTCGTTATTCGTAAATAAAATTTGTCCACCTCTGATGCAAATAGCTAGTCTATTAAAATGAATTCTTTAAAGATATTTGCAATTTTTAATTTCTCCGGGAAGGAGAAATTTTAATATTTCTTAAAATGGCATCAAAAAATTCTATTCAGGCAACCAGTTACTCAAAATGAATTCCTGGATTGCAAAGGGTTAATATGCGAGTACAAAGTAATTTTCTCCATTTCTCTATTCGTCGTAGAAACAGTTTTATGGAAAAGTACAATATGGCGGCACGTTGATTTTCTAATAAGGAATACAAGGAAAATAGTAAAAATAACGATGAAAATGTTCTCGTCGAGTCTGCCTATTGATTCGAACAGCGGTGGTTCGATCGTAGCGTCGTTCTTCCAGCAGTTACGTGACAAAATTCTGGGTTCGACGCCCCCGTCAGAGGTCGGGGAATGGAAACGCGGACAAAACAAGATGCGAGGAACTCGCGACAAGTCAGCGGGATAAAGTTTTCCCGGTGACGGTGGCAACGGCGCCCGAAAACTTGCGAAAACTCCGAGTGTCCGTTGGAGCTCAGGTTCGCGGGGGTAGGTATCTGCACGTCGAAGGAGGCCAGAGAAAGGAGGCGAAAGGGATGGAAGTTAGCGGAGGCAATACTCTAAACCAAAGTCGATGGCCGGTGTAACCGGGGTACGAGGGGGGAAACTGGAGGAAGGGGGAACACGGAGCACCGAGTACAATCGACTCGGTAAGTTCAATTTGTAAACAGGACTCTCAATAATAGAAAATTGTTACACCCCGGAGAGTGAGTTCTACTAGTTTTGGCAGAAGCGGGACGGGTAAAAGGTGAAACGAGAACAATGTGTACGAAGTTTAGCGCCAAAGCGATACCTGACTGAGAACTGTAACGAAAGAGCAGTTACCGAAACGGTTACACGGTATTATTCTGTTTGCAAAGACTGTTTACTATGTGTACACGCGATCCTGGAGATTGAAGAGCTTACCGTTTATTCGCGAGAAAACAGGAAATGCGCTATTATCAACGACCATGTTGTTTCTACCGTTCTATGCTCCTCACTGTCCCAGATTCCAAGTGCAAAACTTTGTGGATTCTACGGGCGCAGAGAAGAAAATGTTATGCAAACATGGGTTGATTAACGCTCGATTAAAAAGTTAACAAAAGTGAGAAGTTCGATGGAAACAGAGACGCGATACAGTACTGGAATAATATTTATGTTCGTTTTGTATTCATCGTATTTACTATCTGTGGTTGTTGAAGCTATCGATATTAATTTCTATTAGAATAAGTACGTGTGATGAACTAAAAAAAATTGAGGATGCATTTACGGAAATGAAAATACAAATGAACTTCGTGCAGTGATAAATTCTGTGGTCCAATAGTAATATAACATGTAATTTATTCAGGTCTAATAAACCATGCAGCAAAATTACAAAGGTACAGAAGAAGAGATGTTTTATAAAACTGTTTTGATAGTAATACACAAACACGGGAATTCCCCGCGACTGGCGTGTTTTACTTGGGGATTTCTCTATGGTCGACCAGACTCCAACGTAAAGCGCCATCGTGCAGCCATAAGCGTGCCACAAATTCTATTTTCAATCATTGTGAATCTTGCATTCTTGACAGTGTTCCATTTCAAAATGGAGTATTAGAATTTCATGTTATTGTTTATAAATAATATTTACGTATGATGGACCACTGAAAAAATTGAGGATGCATTTATGGGAAATGAAACTTCGTACAGTGATAAATTCTATTTTCAATCGTTGTGAACCTTGCATTATTGACAGTGGTCCATTTCAAAATGGAGTATTAGAATTTCGTGTTATTGTTTATAAATAATATTTACGTGTGATGGACCAATGCAAAAAATTGAGGATGCATTCACGGGAAATGAAACAAAATACAAACGAACTTCGTACTATGATAAATTCTATTTTCAATCGTTGTGAATCTGACCATTTCAAAATGGAGTATTAGAATTTCGTATTATTGTTTATAAATAATATTTACGTGTGATGGACCAATGCAAAAAATTGAGGATGCATTCACGGGAAATGAAACAAAATACAAACGAACTTCGTACTGTGATAAATTCTATTTTCAATCGTTGTGAATCTGACCATTTCGAAATGGAGTATTAGAATTTCGCATTTTTGTTTATAAATAATATTTACGCGTTCTGTAATTTTATATATGGAATCTGACACCTATAAAATTGACGACTTCCGTGAATCTAGTATTAAAAAGTCACTTGACGATCGTTTAATCCCTTGCCATACAGTGACAGATATGACTCGTTACAAGATCTTGATGACATCTTTCACAATCATGAGGCTACTTGCTCGTCATCAGGTCTTATCTATTAAAATCAACATATTTTTACATTCACGAGGTATTCGTAAAACAAATCTATCCTTTCTTCCATTTCTCGTACGAACAAATTTAAACAAAATTAAATAGTACACGTTTGAAGAATTATTTGAAATTAAATCGTACGTCGAGGGGTTAAAGAAAATTTTATCCAAGAACAGTAGTTTATAAATCACTCTGATTTCGTTACAATTTGTGCCCCCCAAACGATACCAAATCCATACTTAAATCGTTTTAATAAGAAGAAATACGTTTCATTTAATGGAACATTAAAGCATATTACAGAAACGTCGACGACTTTGTTGCGATTTCCCTGTGCCAACGATACCGAATACACACTTAAATCGTTTTAATAATCAGGGACTACGTTTTATTTAATGGAATATTAAGGCAGAAATCAGTGTAGGGCGCGGAGACGTTTACGGCACGGTGTACGTATTACTAAATTGACCGCTAATCTTAGCTTGCTCGACCTTCTTATTTCATCTTCGACATGGCTGTCATCACTCTTGGCGTCCCATTAAACTTTCACGACATAAAAATTAATTGCTGCCGGGGCAGTTTGCGCGGGGGACACTCGTTAGAGGGTCCTGCGGTACCCGGAGCAACGTCAGGCATAGCAACGAGAAACACGGAGGACCCGAGTTTCGTGTCTTGTCCTCCACCCTTATAGAACATTGACATGCATGGTGGTAGTCGATTCATCGAGCGGATCCACGACTTCCCGTCCCCGTTCGTGTTACTTGGCCGTTCATTGTGATTTACACGATCATTAACGTATACCGGCCAGAGAAAGAGAGATTTACGCCGTTTTGGGGGAAACAGCTGTCCCGCGGGAACCGGGCCGTTTTGAAGGACAGGCCACATACGAATATTCACCGACAAAACGTTTTACGAGTGATCCGGCTCGTTATTCCTCGGACCCAAATCGAACTCGAGCTCCTCGTCGATGGTTTTTTTTCTACGTATCATCGTACCGTTTCGTTTGTATACCAATAAACAGATTCCTAGCTGACCCTACAAATTTTACTTCTTGGGTATAAATCTATTTTTATGGCGGTACGCGGGCATATCCTTAATTGAGACATCCTCGTAAGATACTGGGCATCACGGCAAATTTGTAAAGGGCGCCTATTACACGTAGGATGTGGTTCTATCTTTGTCCGTTTCACTTGTTAATTTTTACGCTTTGTTTGCTCTCGTCGCGTTGGATAAAGCGTACTTGCATCGAGAAAAGTTCCTTTTGTCTCGAATGTGAAAAAGGATCTCGCGTTAACACTTTGGCCACGTGATCCACATATGGGTAACAGAATTTTTTACTATGGAACTAGAACATTTCTCAGGATGAAATTTGAATACGATTCATGAATTTTAATTACGAAAATAAGTACTAAGACAAATTTGATGTTATGTAGTTTACAATTGTCTAAAATTGAAGTTTTGGTCTAGAAAAACATTTTAAGATTCTAGTCTGGCAGTCAATGTGTTAAGTGAAGCCAGGTCATCGAACATTCTCAACGAGTGATACGATTCAAAAGACAGAGAATTAGTATCTGGTTGACGATAAATGTGGATAGAAACGAGAATGACATCGTCTCGTAGGGATATTCTTGACCACCTGGACCCTCGATCTCTCTTCGTCCCTAGTTTGCTATCCCTCTTTGTCTGTTTCTACGTTCGAAGCGAGCGGTAAAACACAAAGAACGTTGTCCCCTCGCGTTAAATGTGACTGTTCGGTTCCGAGTCAGAGATGCCAGAAAGGCACCGAAGGTGCTCTCTCACACTATGTCAGATCACGCGTACGTGAGCTCGTGGAGTTTCGGAAACCCGACAAAGGCAAAATGACGCATGCCTTCTTTCTCGATTCTCCGAAGTTGCCCGAAGTAATTTCAGACCGCCTCGTGGAAGTCGAGAGAGAAAGGCTCACACTTCCCTTCTCGCTATTGAACAACTAATATCCGACCTCTCGTCAACAGGTCTCCACTGGCCTCTGCTGACCGCTGCTGACCACTTCTGGAATTTCTGACAACGTATAACGATTACGACTGGCTACTGTTAGTCTTTCCCAGCCTCTGCTGACCGATGCTGACCACTCCTGGAATTTCTGACAACGTATAACGATTACTACTGACGTCTGCCAGCCTCCGCTGGCCTCTGTTGACCGCTACTGACTACTCCTGTTACTTCTGACAACGTATAACGATTACGACTGGCTACTGGTAGCCTCTCCCAGCCTCTGCTGGCCTCTGCTGACCACCGCTTATATTTCTGACAACGTATAACGATTACTACTGACTTCTGCCTGCCTCCGCTGGACTCTGCTGACCGCTACTGATCACTCCTGATACTTCTGACAACGTATAACTATTACAACTTGCTAATGCCTGCCCCTGCTGGACTCTGCTTGCCACTGCTTGCCACTGCTAGCCTCTGCTGACCACAGCTGACCACCCCTGATGCTTCCGACAACGTATAACGATTACTACTTGTTACTGCTTGCCCCTGCTGGACTCTACTTGCCTCTGCATGCCTTTGCTGGCCTCCGTTGGCCTCTGCTGACCGCTGCTGACCACTGCTGACCACCGCTTATATTTCTGACAACGTACAACGATTACTACTGGCTACTGCCAGCCTCTGCTGACCTCTACCAGCATCTCCCGACCTAAGCTGGCCTCTGCCAACATCTCCCGACGTCAGCTGACCATCGCAGACCACTGCTGACCGTTGCTGATAACTTGTGCAATGATGTAATATAATATAATATGTTTATATGTATTAAAGTTTTGTATAATGTAAATCTATGGCAATAAATGATATAATTTCAAAGAATTCTATGTATTCTCATCATTTTTTACCCCTCTTTCCCTCTCCAAATTTCCCACCGCCAGAAATTTCTGCGAATTCCTGTAAATGACGTCATTTCTAAGAATTCCTGAAAATTCTCGGATCCCTGGAACTTACCGGCGCCCCTGAAACTTCTCGGAATCCCTGAAATTTCCAAGAAGTTTCAGGCAGCGGCTAAAATTCCGGCCTGAATTTTTCGGCAAAAATTACGTAACATTACGTAACATTATGTAATATTACGTAACATTACGTAATAGCTCTTTAAAATGTTTCGCGGCCGGAATTTTTCGGCAAAAATTACGTAATATTACGTAACATTATGTAATATTACGTAATATTACGTAATAGCTCTTTAAAATTTCTCCGGCCGGAATTTTTCGGCAAAGATTATGTAATGTTACGTAATATTACGTAATTTGAAATCGCGGGAAATTTGAAATCTTTCCGGGGAACTTAGAAAATTTTAAAAGATTCGGAGTGTCTTATAACTAAGAGAATGATTTCAATAGGGAAAGAAGGGTAAAAATGATGAGAACACATAGAATTCTTTGGAATTATATCATTTATTGCCATAGATTTACATTATACAACACTTTAATACATATAAACATATTATATTATATTACATCGTGTCACAATTTCTCAACAACGGTCAGCAGTGATCAGCGATGGTCAGCTGACGTCGGGAGATGTTGGCAGAGGTCAGCAGAGGGTGGCAGTAGCCAGTAGTAATCGTTGTGCGTTGCCAGAAATATAAACGGTGGTTAGCAGTGGTCAGCAGCGGTCAGCAGAGGCCAGCTTAGGCCAGGGGATGCTGGCAGAGGTTAACAGAGGAAGGCAGGAGTCGTAGTAATCGTTGTACGTTGCCAGAAATATAAGCGGTGGTCAGCAGAGGCCAGCAGTGGCAAGCAGAGATCACCAGGGGCGAATAGTAGCAAGTAGTAAGCGTTATATGTTGTCAGAAGCATCAGGGGTGGTCAGCAGTGTTCAGCAGAGACGAGCAGAGGCATGCAGTGGCAAGCAGAGATCAGTAGGGGCGAACAGTAGCATGTAGTAATTGTTATACGATGTAAGAAGCATCAGGGGTGGTCAGCAGTGTTCAGCAGAGGCCAGCAAAGGCATGCACAGGCAAGCAGAAACCTGCAAAGGCAAGCAGAGACTTGTAGGGGCATGCAGTAGTAAGTATTAATCGTTATACATTATCAGAAATACCTGCAGTGGTCAGTAGCGTTCGGCAGAGGCCAGGAAAGTTCAGCAGAGACAAGCACACGCTGACAGAGATCAGCAAAGACCAACAGAGGTTAGCAGAAGTCAGTAGTAATCGTTATGGTTGTCAGAAATATAAGCGATGGTCAGCAGAGTCCAGCAGAGGCAAGCAGTAATCAGGAGCAATCAGAAACAGTCGCTGTATGGTGTCAAAAGTTGTTGGGAGTTCTGTATTTTTGTCAGCGCTGGTCATCAGAGGTCATCAGAGGCAAATGGAAACCAGGAGTAATTTGCAGAGTTCGGTAATGAACTCTAGGAAAGGCAAGTAAAAATGCTTGGACAGTCGAGATTCCGAATCGTATGCCGTAGACGGGAGGTCGGATTTCAGTTGTTAAGAGCGAGAAGACAAATGTGAGCCTTTCTCTCTCGACTCCCACGAGGCGGTTTGAAATTACTTCGGGCAGCTTCGGAATAATCGAGAAAGAGGGCATGTGTCAGTTTGCCTTTGTCGACTTTCCGAAACTCTACGAGCTCACGTACGCGTGATCTTCCATGTGTGAGTAGGGCACCGGGTGCTGAATCTGGCATCTCTGTTCCGAGTAAGGCGCACTTAAGGCGGGAATACTGGGACTGCTAAGCCACCGAGGATCAGAAATCAAGCGTCCAAGAGTGGCGACGAAAGGCATAGCGTGTCACCGAGGTATTCTCTTTTTCCCCACTCTTCCGGTTCCTCTTCCTACCGGTCTCCCTCTCAGCACATAGTTTCCTTCGTGGAACGGGCTGATTGACTTTTTAATTGAACCACTGCGCCTGGCAATTACTTCCCGTCCCTCTGTCCCTCCTTCGCATATTTTACATGCTCGATAATCGTCCGAGCGTGCCTTCTCTTCTTCGTATTATACGTAATAGTTTGCTACGATCGACCACTTTGCTTTTGCTGCTATTTCTGTTATTCCTTGCTCGAACTTTACTTTTATTGTAGAACTCTTCGTTCAGATTTTGTCTACCGTGACATTAGTATAGTTGGTATATTTTATTTGTTCTTTGAATATTATTCTCTATTCGTGAATCTACACGAATCCGTTTGAACAAGTTCGAAGCTGTTTGTTTTCTATTTCCTTTATCCGTTTTCGAATGAAATGAATTTCTTTCATTTAATATAATGAATAACAAATAATTTGTACATGTATGTATTAAATAGTTGAAAACCGTATCGTAGTAGACAAATATTGTAATATTCACTTCAGAGTACATACTGTTTGCTAATATACAGGGTGTTCAGCCACCACCGGGAAAAATTTTAATGGGAGATTCTAGAAACCAAAATAGAACGAAAATCAAGAATATCAATTCCTTGACTGAGGCTTCATTAAAAAGTTATTAAAAAATTTTAAATCATTCTGAAAAAATTATTTTTGCTTGCAGGAGTCAATTACAATCATTTTTGGTGAATACATATACCCCCGAAATCCTAGGCATTTTCGAGAAAAAAATTCATTACCGAAAATCTAATGTGAGGCCTTGAAATGCTTCTCAAAATTTCATGCGAATATTTAAAATGGCATAACTTCTGAACGGATTGGACGATTTTAATGTTTAAAAAAGCAAACGACGCGTATTTTAGTGTAGAATATATAGAAATTATAAAAATATTCGAAAAGTTGTTCCTTGGCCCCGTAAAGTTAGAAAAACTACATAAAAATGGTCCAATTTTCAAACAGCCATAACTCCTATAATTATGAACATATTTCAATGAAACTTTTTTCTGAAGTAGAGCTCATGGGCACCTACAAAAAAGTATTAGACAAAATTTCCGTAGGACGTCAAACAAATTTATTAAAAATGAAAAACGAATTTTTAAGAAAAATCGATCAGGGGGTTAAAGGTGCCTAAATTTTTCGTCGAAAAAAAAAAATATCGAATCGTTCTAAAAAAATTATTTCTGGGTTCTGTGGTCAAATACAATCATTTTTGGTGAATATACATACCCTCGAAATTCTACCCACTTTCTAGAAAAAATTCGAGTACGGACGGAACTTTAAATAATAATAACTTTTTAACGAAGCCTCCATCAACAAATTGGTATTCTTGATTTTCGTCTTATTTTGGCCTCTAGAATCTTCCATTAAAATTGTTCCCAATGGTAGCCGAACACCCTATATAGAAATTATGATCTGTTACTTTAGATTTTGTCTACCGAGACATTCGTTGTAATCAGAATAGTGTATAGTTAGTATATTTTATCTATTCTTTGGATATTATTCTCTATTCATCTTCGAATAAAATGAATTTCGTTCGTTTGATATAATGGACAAATACATGAATAACAAATAATCTGTACATTAAATAGTTGAAAACCGTGTCGCAATGGATAATTATTATAATACCTACTTCAGAGTTCACACTGTTATATTGAAATTATGATAAGAATTCGGCGATGAAACAATTTTTTGGAGTTAAAGAATTTAGTGTATGATCATTTCGCTGGTTATTTATTAATCCAACGAAAATAATCGTGTCACGCATTTTCCCGGAAAGTTGAATTTATAAAATATTTTCTCTGTTTGAGCGCGTCAAACTTTCCACGGCTTGGATATCTGCGTGTTTGCGGCCATATTTATACCTTCTGTTTGCACGATAATTTTAGCGAGTCAGCGCGTTAACCAAGAATGTGTATACGATTATCACGATTCCAATGAGAGGAGCAACTCGAGACTTTATAAACGATTTACGCACTTCGACGATCCAGTTTCCCTGTCTATAATACAAACAATAAGACATGATCGTTTCGTCGTGTCGAAAATTTAATCGGTAATCGAATTTAAAACAGATTTTAAGTAATCTTTTCTATCGGTATTTTTAAGGATTTTATTGTTTAACACTCCTTTTCGTACAATGATGAGTTTGACTCATATGTTTACAATCCAGTTTGCACTATGAAGAGCTAAGTATAATAAAATGCCAACATTTCGAAGCAGTAAATTCAGTTTCTTGGTCAGAAAGACTCCCTTGGTTGGGTATTCTGGTGTAAAAGTTTGAAAAAATCGATTTTTTTAAAGTATATCTTTTCGAAACCACAACATATAATAATAATAGATAGATTTATTTATTTCAGTTTATAATTCCAGGAAATGAACACAGTTTTACATTAAGTATTATTAAGTATTATCTCAGTATTTTCTGCATCAACCAATGAAAGTATGTGTTTTTTGAAATATTATTTTCTTATCCGCAAATCTGTATAGAATTAGTTTGAAAACGATTGAAAATTGGTTAGTTATTGAGGTAAAAATAAAAACATGCAGAAATTTTGTAAAACAAAACTATAACAACTTTTACTTTACCTAGCTTATGAATGTAGCTATTATACAAAATATATACAAAAATAGTATACGTATATACATATATATTTTTTACTTTGTGTACATGAATTTTTAGGACAAATTGATACCAGAGCCTCGTAACTGAGGCTTTTAAGTTACTCTACATCTCGTTTCAGATTTTTACGTACATTAATTTTAGAACGAGAATTACAAAACCTTAGGGGGATGATATTCGAGTATAATGGTGATTCACTATAAATGAAAAAAGCTTATTTAGTATGAATTAAGTCGTTTTTGAAACTGGGTATATGGTATTTTTCCATACATTGAAGTATTCAAGAATTTAAATTAAAAAGAAATCGAACAGTCGTGGTGGCACGTTAAACAAATTGGTTCTCATCCAGTCATCGAAGTAAAGCTGCATTGTTCGCGGTCAAGTACAGTACTTTGGGATGGGTGACCGTTTGGGAACACCGTGTACTGTTCTTGGTATTATTATTGTATACTGTTTATATTATATCTCTCTAGAGGTTTTGTAATTGGACATTACTAGCTCGTCAATATTAAAAACAAACCATACAGTGTAATAAAAACATTTGGTAAAAATAAATGGAAAAATTTCATGAGAAACAAAACAACTTCGTAAACAAAATACATCACAGTAGAATAAAAAACATTTGGTAAAAGTTAAATAGGATGAGTAGTTCATAAGAAACAAAATAACTTCTTAAGTAGAAGTATTACAGTCGTAGTAAACAATATTTGATGAAAATATAATTGGAAAAAATTCACAAGAAACAAAACAACTTCTTAAGTAGAAGTAATACAGTCATAGTAAACAGTATTTGATGAAAATATAATTGGAAAAAATTCATAAGAAACAAAACAACTTTGTAAATAGAATACATCACAATAGAATAAAAAACATTTGGTAAAAGTTAAATAGGATGAATTCGTAAGAAACAAAACGACTCCTTAAGTTGTAATAAAGTTGTAACAGTACAGTAATAAGTTGTAATAATCCAGTTGTAATAAATAACATTTGGAAAAAATGAATGGAAAGAATTCATAAAAAACAAGTTTCTTTTCATTCATAACGAACCACCATTACTGCGTACGAGTGGGAGTAACTGTATATAGTAACGAATTGTTGTAAACAGCACGTATTGTTGACTTGTATACTGTTTATATTATCATATCTATCGGTTCTATAATTGGATCTTGCTCGTTAATATAAAAAAAAAGCTACTTCCTAAATAGAAGTAACACAGTGTAATAAAAACAACACTTGGTAAAAATACACGAAAAGAATTCAAACAAGTTTCTTTTCATTTATAGTGAATCGCCATTGTAGAGTACAAATACGAGTGGGGAGTATATAATAACGAATGTGTATAATAAAAATGATATAAAAATATAAACACCAGGTATCATTGATTCGTGCACTGTTTATGTTAGTATACCTTCAATATTAAAACAAAGAAAAACTATTTCGTAAATAGAAGTAACTCAGTGTAACAAACGACATGGAGAAATAATTCATAAGAACTATAAGAAAAGTGGTAAAAATCATCTGAGTAAGTGATAGATTTTGTCAAAAAAAAACGCTTAAAAATTCCAGACCAGACGACCCCGAGGCGATTAATAGAAGCGTAAGATGAAAATATCGAATCGAGAGACGGGTAGAAAAATTGCACAGAGGAGGGGGGTGGTATATAATAACGAATATGTATAATAAAAATGATATAAAAATATAAACACCAGGTATCGTTGATTCGTGTACTATTTATGTTAGTATACCTCCAATATTAAAACAAAGAAAAACTATTTCGTAAATAGAAGTAACTCAGTGTAACAAACGACATGGAGAAAGAATTCATAAGAACCATAAGAAAAGTGGTAAAAATCGTCTGAGTAAGTGATAGATTTTGTCAAAAAAAAACGTTTAAAAATTCCAGACCAGACGACCCCGAGGCGATTAATAGAAGCGTAAGATGAAAATATCGAATCGAGAGACGGGTAGAAAAATTGCACAGAGGAGGGGGGTGGTATATAATAACGAATGTATACAATAAAAATGATATAAAAATATAAACACCAGGTATCATTGATTCGTGTACTATTTATGTTAGTATACCTCCAATATTAAAACAAAGAAAAACTATTTCGTAAATAGAAGTAACTCAGTGTAACAAACGACATGGAGAAATAATTCATAAGAACTATAAGAAAAGTGGTAAAAATCGTCTGAGTAAGTGATAGATTTTGTCAAAAAAAAACGTTTAAAAATTCCAGACCAGACGACCCCGAGGCGATTAATAGAAGCGTAAGATGAAAATATCGAATCGAGAGACGGGTAGAAAAATTGCACTGGGGGGGTGGGTGCTGTATAATCGATCGCAAGAAGAGCTTTACGCATATTTCCCTGTCGTCTATCGGAGAACAATGAGTCCCGCCACGCGAGCGCGTGGACAAAAAAGACGAACGAACGATCCCCCATTATTTCGCGAGGGTGGGAACCACGCATGGGCGTGCGTGCGAACCTAAGCGCCTATATTCCGCTCTCGTACATCCTTTATACTTTATACGAACGTACGTCCCCCGTCTCCTCCATATGCTTCTTTGCGGCGAAATCTTGGATATTTCCCAGAGAGGTGACATTAAAAGTGCAATAGCCCGATCTCAATGCGGCCTGATCGTTCGGTTAACGACCGTCAGAAATGGCCACGTCTTGGCTCGCCTCTGTCGACTACCGAGCTAATAATAAAAAAAAAAGAGGAGAAAAAAAAATAAAAGACAGATAGGAAAATGGACGCTGCAATCGTGCACGTGTCGTTTGTCGATGGGCCCTTCTGTTCCCCGGGAGTGTGCCGTTCGAGATCCATCAACATAGATCCCCGACGTCGTCGTTACGCGGAAACCGTATTGTGAGATTTGTGTGCAGAAGGGGGTTGGCCAACCTTACCCACCGTCTTTTGTGCCTACTGGCGATTCTACCGAACGGGTCGATCGTTTTACGACTATGTGGCCACGAGTTCTTACAACATTTATTTCGCAAGTTCGATAACGTACCTTCCGCGACGTCGTAGGACATTCGCGAACTGCATTACGTTCCGTCATGTTCGAGGACGATTATTGTCCATCGAACGACGACACGGTGCTTGGTGATCCTCGAGAAGATTCTCGGACTAACGATTTTCATCGAATTTATGGGAATTTTACGGTAACAAAATATTTTACTCGTAATTTTATTCGGTGACACAAAATTTTAAATGGTTAAATTCGTGATGTTCGTTCGATATTCATCGTGAAATATTTCGTTTTATAATTAGAATTTTTATTTTTGTTTAACTAGTAATAAATATTTTATCGGAAAACAAAATAATATTGCTGCGGATCTTTATGCAAATTCATAGTTTTATTAATAGAATCAATGAAATGGGAGCTTCATAGGGAGTTGTCTCCTAAATATAATAATTAGTATCTCTACTTTAAGTATTTCTTATATTTCTGCACATTAAAACATTAATTGTGGTTATTTAAAAAAGTGATTATTTTTGATTTACATAGTAACATGGAACGTAGACAAATGTAAACTAATATGTATTTTTTCACATTAGAAACAATAAGCAGGAATCTTAGCTCTTAATGCTCCTTCAATTTAACAACAGAATAATAGTATTCTGATTTAATAAACTTCTGACAAATCGTCCAATAATTGAATGAATGATTACTTACAATTAGTTTGAGATGATTACGTTTTCCAAGTTCGTAAATTATACTCGAAATTTCATTATTTATTCATGGGAAAAACCTAATATTATAATGATTATCATCTTTCTCCACAGAGGGGGATTGAAATTAACTCCGTAAATAAATTACTCCTTTTTTAGCTAAGTCGTAAATATAAAATTTTTTAAATTTCTCAAAGGAAGTAGTCTTTCATATAATTTTTAACGCATGAAGTTGTACGATTAAACGATATAAATTACTCAAAATATTGTTCCTATTCGACGCGTACATTTAATAGTTAATATTTCTTGGTACATTTGTCCTAAATATACCCTAAGTCAGGGCATTACTTGATACTCCGTTACCTGGTAGCACCGGTAGCATTTAGCCGCAAACACTCACTGTGGCTGGAGCGCCTCCAACGTTTGCCTCGAGGTCAAAACTCAATCTGACCCGAGAGCCGACTGCCACGCACCAATGCGAATAAGTTAATTACCGTGAACAGTCAATTTCTCGCTTGCGTATTTCACTTCGAGTATTACACCGGAACTAATAACGCTTGCAAAATCGTCGGACAATATTATCGAGGCAGCATGAAGATATTAACCCTTAAATTGACGTTCACGCGATATTAAATACTAATATAACAATTCGAAGAAACCAGCAACTTTGTTTTCTAAAATACATCGTCCAATAATTGACGATTAATTTCAAATTTCTTACTGTGATACTGGTCTCAAAATCGTACAAAATCTTCATACAATATGAAGATATTATTCTTCAATGTAGGCACGATATTAAATTTTAAAACAATAATTTTATCGAAGGAACCAGAAGTATGTCTCTAAAATGCATTGTGTAATAATTTCGATTCGATTTAAAATTTCTTACGATGCAATACCGGTCTCAAAATCGTTCAAGAATAATATCAATAATATGGAAATATTATCTCTCGAATTATCGTACGTACCATATTAAATTCTAATATAATAACTGAAAGAAACCAGCAACTTTGTTTCCCAAAATACATCGTCCAATAATTGACGATTAATTTCAAATTTCTTACTGTGATACTGGTCTCAAAATCGTACAAAATCTTCATACAATATGAAGATATTATTCTTCAATGTAGGCACGATATTAAATTTTAAAACAATAATTTTATCAAAGGAACCAGAAGTATGTCTCTAAAATGCATTGTGTAATAATTTCGATTCGATTTAAAATTTTTTACGATGCAATACTGGTCTCAAAATCGTTCAAGAATAATATCAATAATATGGAAATATTATCTCTCGAATTATCGTACGTACGATATTAAATTCTAATATAATAATTCGAAGCAACCAGCAACTTTGTTTCCCGAAATATATCGTCCAATAATTGACGATTAATTTCAAATTTCTTACTGTGATACTGGTCTCAAAATCGTACAAAATCTTCATACAATATGAAGATATTATTCTTCAATGTAGGCACGATATTAAATTTTAAAACAATAATTTTATCGAAGGAACCAGTAGTATGTCTCTAAAATGCATTGTGTAATAATTTCGATTCGATTTAAAATTTTTTACGATGCAATACCGGTCTCAAAATCGTTCAAGAATAATATCAATAATATGGAAATATTATCTCTCGAATTATCGTACGTACGATATTAAATTCTAATATAATAATTCGAAGCAACCAGCAACTTTGTTTCCCAAAATACATCGTGCAATACGGATCTCAAAATCGTTAAAGAATAATATCGAGCAATATAACAATTTAGAGGAACCAACAGTGTGCCTCTAAAATAAATATTGCAATAATTTTCATTCGATTTAAAATTTCTTTGCACTATACGATGATAATGCACATATTTAATACCTTCGTTGCTTTAAATAATAGAAAGAAATGTTTATACTGTTTCTTAAGGACCCTAATATGGCGGCAGTTTTTTTGTGAGTGGAAGTATAGAAGTTAGTCGAAAATTTAGAATTTTGTGTATTCGTGTGACATTTTCAATTTTGTGTAGACGACTTAAAAAACACAACTGTTAAGGTATATTTAGACTAACATAGTATTAAAACATTATCTACTGTTTACATCAGAGACTACGAGGAGTACACGCGCCATATCGTTTCTAAGATTACAACTCGAATAATTTAATACCCGAATGTGCCTCTGAAGCTACTAGTTTTAGAACAGATGTAATTCGACATTATTGTTTTCGAAATTCATTAGATAAATTTTGCTATAAAAATATTGATATCATAATAGATTAAATTCTTCACCCTGGGGAATTTACAAACTACAAATTACTCAAGATTAAGTTTCTCAATATGGGCAATTCCTTGCATAAATATTAATGTGAATTTTACTACTATGTTATTGAGAAAAAATTATTCAATCTAGAAAACAATTGCAAGTTGAAGTTTTAAAAACTACCTTTTGGTAGAAATAGTGTTTAATTAATGGAATGGATAACTGAAACTATTTTAAAGATAAAAATGTCATCAGATAAAAAATTGCAAATTTTATAAAGAAATCAGGGCACACATTTTCAGATTTTTCAAAGGCAGATCTCTAAATTTTCTTTTTATTCATTTAAAAAAAAAAAAAAAATTCTGATTCTTCTCGATGAAATCAGAAGCAACGACAGCTCAGTACGACTAATAATTTCGGAGATAAAAATACTTTTCAAACAAATTCTAAACCAGCAAAATTATAACTTAAATCCCCCCCAAGTTCACGTGGGCCACAGTATATTTAATTTTCTTTTCTTTTGTTATATGTCATTGTATTCTTCGTTGAGTATTTTGTTCACTGCTTGGTCCATCCACAGAATCTTCCTAGAACGAGCTCTTAATTCTCGGCTGTATTCTCTATAATCTGAACCTACGCGTTTGTGTCACTCTTTTAAACGCTCCCCCATGCAGTCTGCAAACGGGTGTTTATGTGCATGAAGGGAGAATGAGTATACGCGATACGCACAGCGTTAAGTTACTTTCATGCCGCGTTTGCTATACAGCAAAATTCTTTCAGCTAGTCTAGAGTCCTCGTTGTTGGAATTTTTGTTATCGAAACTTGCAATGGCGTTCAAAAATTGGAATAACGCGGAAGATACCATTTTAAATATTCCATATTCGAGCTTGAAAATAAATCCATTTTAATTGTTATCGTTCGTTATTCGTGACTCTGCAGATTTACAGATACAAATTCCTGAAGTAACCTTATTATCTTCGTTACATTTATTACACTCCTACTTTACTGTAAATTTTATAATACTCGTGTGGAATTAAAATAGAGTCAGATTGTCCCAAGAAGCAAATATTGAAAGTAAGGTTCCCTGTCGTGACAAATTTTTCTATTGCAACTTATACAACTATTAAAGTACGTATTCTCAGGTTTAGACTAAATGCTACTTTTTTGCAGAATTTACAAGAATATTATTTCTATAATAGACTATCGTGGTTCGAGTATACACTCTTGACTAAGCTTTAAACAAATGGAAATAACATTCTAATGCAAACATCTGTTCATAAATATCGAACTACGAGACAATATCTTTTTCAACAAAAATTAAATATTCACAATATACGATCAAAAATTTAAATTTCTCTTAGCACACAAAATATAATTTCTCAGGAAACCTTATTTTTTCATTAATTCTCGTATTACAGAAAGTTTGGAACAATTGAAAGAAATACTAAAAAACAATCGTCGACAGGATTCAACCACTAATTTGGACGATCGTTTTCCGATACACTCGTCGAATGAAAATTTCAAATCGTTCCCTAACATTTTAGCGAAATCCAAGACACACGATACGTAGTAAATAGATATTAGTTTCATTTTACAATTCACGTCACTCCACAAGGTTAATCAGTTTTTATTCCGCGTTCGTTAACCGGCGACTTACGGACGAGAGCGTAACGTCTTAAATAGTCTACGAAAACAGTGACCTTCGTTTAGAAACGTGGAATATTTGAAATTCTGGGATACCCGGGGGACCAAATAGAAGCAACGAAGCATTTTATCGGGCAACGGGTCGATCGGATGAGCTCTTCTACACGTTTAATGTCCTCAAACAGATAACACGAGTGGAGGTACTCGTCGTACACCTGCCACGGACAGGGAAACACTAATGCTGGTAAACGAAAGCCTTTACTTAGCGTGTTGTGGACCCAAGTAATTGACCAAATTACTGATAAGAAAATTGCCAGCCGATTCCTGGGAAAATCACTCCTGTATTCTTGCGCCTTGCCCAACCGGGAAGGGAGCAACAAAGTGCTTCCACTCCGTGACGAAGGCTGAAAGGGTGATAAAGGTAATGGATCTTCTATTAGAACACCACGTATGCCCAGGAATCTTCTACTTAACACTTTCGGTTCTAATCGGAAATCAAAGGACAGAACTCTCCAATATTTTCGGTTAAGTGACATCTAAGTGAATTAAGAAGTTAATAAATCGGTGAGGTATGGATTTCGAAAGAACCTACGAATCTTTATGAGAATAATTACAAGGTGACTGTAAAAATTAAATTAAAAGTAGCTGTGAGAAATATTTTTATTCTTAGCTTTCTCGTTAAACGCTAGTTGAGTCACATCTAAGTTAATAAATTGAACAGATATGGATTTCGAATGAACGTTTACGAATCTTCATGAGAATAATTACAAGGTGACTGTAAAAATTAAATTAAAAGTAGCTTTGAGAAATATTTTTATTCTTAACTTTCTCGTTAAACGCTAGTTGAGTGGCATCTAAGTTAATAAATCGAGCAGATATGGATTTCGAAGTTTTCGAATCTTCAGATGCCAAGAATGATCACAGAATCAATATTTATAAATACTAAATTCTAACTTAAATTACATCTAAGCTAAATAATACTAGAACTACCGAACTGGTCGAAATTACCCACTCTAATAAAAATTGTTAGAAACTTATTCGATTGGATTTCTGTAAAACCATGGTTTTCTATAAGAGAATGAGTAAAGATAGATTTCTAACATTTATTTATCTATCATTTTCATTTCTTTGGTACAAATAAATACACTATAATTGTCGATAGTTCCAGTGTTAAGAAGTTAATAAATTGAGGGGATATAGATTTCGAAGAAACGTTTACGAATCTTCAGATGCCAAGAATGATCACAGAATCAATATTTATAAATTTAAATTTTAACTTAAATGACATCTAAGCTAAATAATACTAGAACTACCGAACTGATCGAAATTACCCACTCTAATAAAAATTGTTAGAAACTTATTCGATTGGGTTTCTGTAAAACCATGGTTTTCTATAAGAGAATGAGTAAAGATAGATTTCTAATATTTATTTATCTATTATTTTCATTTCTTTGATACAAATAAATACACTATAATTGTCGATAGTTCCAGTGTTAAGAAGTTAATAAATTGGGGGGATATAGATTTCGAAGAAACGTTTACGAATCTTCAGGTACCAAGAATGATCACAGAGTCAATATTTATAAATATTGAATTCTAACTAGCTTTGAGAAATATTTTTATCCTTAACTTTCTCGTTAAACGCTAGTAAAATTATTATCTGGGGTAGAGGGTGTTTTTCGGAAATCAAACGGAGAATAATGGTACGAATAGCGTAGAATTCTTTCGAGAAGGTATGACTATGATTCTGCCGATTCGGTGGATTCCAAGAGCATGTTTGGACACTATGCTCACTATGTTCGAAGCTATTTGACAAAGCCTTACCGTCATAGTATTCGATATCAATCCGTAACACGAGGCAGATAATATTGTTACTACGACCTTGTTTTCCCCGATTGGATTATACTCGTACTTGTATCGATACTAGAATTCGATAGATCGAACAAGGAAATACCAATATCTTATAAAATACATACTTTGCTATTTATTGACCTTTCGTTCAATCAAACGTACACAAACTCACAATAAATTATAATTAAAATATGTTCGGTAATTGCTGCGGATCTTTATGCAAATTCATATTTTTATTTATAGAATCAATGAAGTGGGAGCTTCATAGGGGGTTGTCTCAACCCCTAAACTTAATAATTCTTATTCACATCGAGTACATTCTGTAGTTTTTTGAGAATTTCTCATGAATGCATAAATATCCACATTAATTACAAATGTTCAGATATTTTCTAGTGGATTAGAATCTCAACTTCGACCAAGTTTGACGTTTGTTCGATGTTCATCATGCAATATATCATTTTATAATTAGAATTTTTATTTTTATTTAACAAGCAACAGTTAAATATTCCATTTTATCAAAAAACAATTTCTTGCCTTATTTTGTCTCAAACCACTGGAATAGAAATTAAAATCATTTTCGAATTTTTTATTTCTGGCTAATGCAATAACACAAACCGTGGCATTTAAAGTATCTTAAACTACATGCAATCAATTAAATAATAATAAAATCAAGGCTGCAAAATTTTATTAACGCGTATGAAACTCATAAATTTGTTAGTACATCAAACTTGATCAATGAATGCAACAACACAAACCGTGGCAGCTATTTAAAATATCTTAAACTACATGCAATCAATTAAATAATAATAAAATCAGTGCTGAAAAATTTTATTAACGCGTATGAAACTCATAAATAGTATTTGTTAGTACACAAAACTTGATCAATGAATGCAACAACATAAATCGTGGCAGCTATTTAAAATATCTTAAACTACATGCAATCAATTAAATAATAATAAAATCAGTGCTGAAAAATTTTATTAACGCGTATGAAACTCATAAATTTGTTAGTACACCAAACTTGATCGATGCAACGATGTGAATATAATATCCAAATTGAAAGGAAAATCCGCGGAATTAATATCCCGTAAATCTATCGTAAACTCCCTGTAGGATTACTCGGGAACAAGCATAATTTTATTTGTTCAAGCCTCGTTTAAAATGCAAATTCCACCGTGTAACGTGGCAATTAGAGCATCTGTCGCAACGAACAGAAAAGATTCGTCGAGCAGCATCGAAAGCGAATCCCGTAACTGCGCCTCGCGTATTCTCGCGATGTATGTCAATAATGGATCGAAGTGCATCATCGATCGGTACAACCGGACTCATATCCGCTAAAATCTTTCTTGTGTTCACTTGTTATTCATATTAGCACATGTGCCGACGGGATTTAAAATATTTATTCGTTTATAGCGTGGGTCGTGGCGTCGTCGGGTTCTTTCCCTTTTGCAGAAAATTTTGTAACGATTCTCGGTAAACGACGCCATTTTCCCCCCATAACGATCGCGATCCGTCAAATATTTGCCTCAAGTTTCTTCACCCCGCCAGAAACCTCGCGAAAAATCGCTGAAAATTACGCGGAATAATTAAAGGCCCAATTGTCCTGATATTGACTTGATATTATGACATATTACTGACAATATGTGTAAAAATAACATCTGATCACTCATTACTGGGGAATAAAAGCTTGACGAGACAGAATGCGATACTATGTGAGATGAAAATCGCTAAGATAATCTGTTTATTCGACAACGTTCGAATTTCAAATCGCGACGATTCGAGACGTTTATACAATTATCGATAAATACAAACAAAATAATACTGTTATATAAATATAGTACAGATAAAATAGCATTTATTAATTACTAAAAAATATGATAAAAGCTTGTGAAAATCGTCAAGATAATCTGTTTATCCGAAATCGTTCGAATGTCAAATCGCGACGAGACAATTATAAAATTATCGACGAATAAAAATAAAATAATAATATTATGTAAATATAATACAGATAAACTAGCATTTATTCATTACTAGAGAATATGGCAAAGGCTTGTGAAAATCGCCAAGATAATCTGTTTATTCGACAACGTTCGAATTTCAAATCGCGACGATTCGAGACGTTTATAAAATTATCGACAAATACAAACAAAATAATACTGTTATATAAATATAGTACAGATAAAGTAGCATTTATTAATTACTAAAAAATATGATAAAAGCTTGTGAAAATCGCCAAGATAATCTGTTTATCCGAAATCGTTCGAAATTCAAATCGCGACGATTCGAGACAATTATAAAATTATCGACGAGTAAAAATAAAATAATAATATTATGTAAATATAATACAGATAAACTAGTATGGTTTGCAGTGATCGAATTGATCGGAAGGAATCAGGAAACGAGCGGCGAATAGCTCCAGAGCCTCGAGGAGCTATAAAAAGCAGATAAGGCTGTTGTGTCTTTATTAAGACCTATTTATAGGGAAAGAAAGAGTGGTATTTTGCACGGATCGATAAAACGTTGGTTCGACCACCGGGAAAAGAGAAAAGAAATTAAAGAAGAAAGTGGAACGTTGACGAGTGTGGGAGCGAGAGACCGTCTATGCGATCGTTGCTTAATCGAGCGGGGCTCATCCAGAAAGCATTTTAATTGCGCGTTTCACTTATCTAAAATATGTCGGCTTATCGACGACGTATCGTCTGATTTTCCAACTGACAATCCATTGCTTTCGATAACCGCCAAAGCGAGGGAATTCTATCGAGCGTTCGCATTCATCGGAGGATCGAGCGATCCAGCGTCGTTGTCCGTCGGTCACGTGAAAGGCGAACTCATGCTCGCCCTTCGAAGCAAGAAACGTACGTCATGTCGGTGCACCACACTGGCTCGACCAATCATCCACATGGCAAATTAGAATCGGATAATTTGGAAATAATTAGACTGAATGTATCTAGCTTCTTGTATCAAAGATTCGAACGTATTTGGATCTATGTCGTCTTGCTTGGACTCGATCGAAAGTGTAACTTGAAATCCTCTCGTTCCGAGCTTTCATACTTTCATCGACATCGAAAACTATATTGAACGATAATAAGATTAAAATTTTAGAGGAAACTCGAATACGAATTTATAAAAGAGTAAAATTGGGCTTTTGAAGATCGTTGACGAACGATTCTCGATAGAATTTTGTTTAAAATTATGAAAAAATATAAATGGTCAAAGAAACTGTGTAATGGTAATCGATGGGAACAAGAAAATTGAAGATAAACGTATTAAATTATAATTTGAAATCCTCTCGTTCGAGCTTTCATACTTTGATCGACATCGAAAACTGTATTAAACGATAATAAATTTAAAATTTTAGAGAAAACTCGAATACGAATTTATAAAAGAGTAAAATTGGGCTTTTGAAGATCGTTGACGAACGATTCTCGATAGAATTTTGTTTAAAATTATGAAAAAATATGTGTAATGGTAATCGATGGGAGCAAGAAAATTGAAGATAAAAATATTAAATTATAATTTGAAATCCTCTCGTTTAAGCTCTCATTTGTTGATCGATGATCATCGAAAACTGTGTCGAACAATAATAACGCTCAAATGTTAGAGGAAACTTGAATATGAATTTATGAAAAAGTAAAGTTTAATTTTCCACGACGAACGAATCTCGATGGAAATTTGTTTGAGGAAGTATATCATAGTTATTTAGTATTCCAAACATAAATGGTCGCAGAAACTGCGTAACGGTAACCGAGGAGAATATCGAGAAAATCAGGGTAAGATAAATGTAGTAATAACTGACCAAGACAAATGTCTCAATACCTGGCCATCGATGCTAATATTAATTATTATTAAGTATACGTGGAATTTATACTATTTAACCATACAGCTTTACGCAATAAAATTTATATCGACGATTATCGATAATTAATTCTGTTATTGGGTGACAAGTTAATTCTCGAATGACGGACTCTGGGTCCACTGTGACCCGAATTTGAATTTTGTTATTCCGCATTCCAGAACAAGATATCCGATCAAATTCTTTCGTTATCGTATTTGTACAGTTCTTACTTCATAACGTTATTAGCTTTACAAGCTTGCTTAGTATTATTATTATTTATTAAAATTGCGAATTTGAAATTCTCGAAACATTCGAAATGTTTTCCTCGTATTTCTGAAAACTGTCCATTTTGCATGATTAAAATCGTATCAAAGAATTTTTTATTCAAAATCAAAATCAATCAAAATCTGAGGCAGAAAATTAAGGAGTAATGAATGTGAACATTTTTCGAAAATAATAAAAATGAAAAATTAAATATTAATACAAGAAAAATATTTAATCAAGATACTTGTTTAATGACGATGAGGTATTTCTTTGAAAGTTTCTTTAAATTTGGATAATAGAATTATATCATATTTTCAGAGTCTAAAGATAATTGCAGAACCCGGAAGTAATTATTCTCGCAAATAGTTATCAATCTCTTCTTTGACAGTTTGACGCCATTAATTATAATTGGAATCTTCGTATAACTGCTTTTTTGTTTTTCAACGTTTTTATTGTACAAATGTTTTGTTTTTCACCTCTGTATTATACAATTGTAAAAGCCATACAGACAAGTAAGGAATGATCTAGAAACCTGATACTTGATGTAAAAAAGCCGAATGTTAAACGTCTATGCATTCAATAAAACCTTTTTAAAATCTGAAATGAATTGAAAAAATTCCGATCATATAACATTTCCAATAAGCAAGTCATTTGTGAAAATTTAGCGAAATCGGTTTCAATGATGACTGTCGAAAGTAAATAATATTAGTCGCGGTCATCCCATAAAATATTGAGACACAGATTATATCGTCTTATCAACCGTTTTATTAGGTATAATACTTTTAGTGACTGGCATTTTCAGTACATTATTTTCAAATATCTTTAATTTACAGACTACAAATAGAGCCTTCAATTATAATCGTTACATATTAAAAGAAGGAATATATTAGTGTATTTATTTTCAAATTATCTTCATTCTAAATGCATAATAACGATGCTTTTCCAGCAGATATCTGATTAGTATCACGGTATATAATTTTAAATGACACTTGCTGTAAAACAGTTATTTTCGGAGACGTTTCAACCACTGCTTTTAAACTATAAAAATTAGTAATAGTTTCAAGCACCCCTTAATATTTCCTCTCCAAAATTGCCTAGTTTTGCTATTTTTAAGGAATTTGGTTATTTAATCGCTAGATTGAAAGTTATTTTTGAAATTGTTTCAACAATTATTTCTGAATCATAAAAATAATGCAAACTTTCGAGATTTCGAGGTTTCAAGCGTCCCATCACTAGATATTTCCCCCAAAATTGCCCATGTTTTGTTATTTTTAAGAAATTTGGTTATTTGAGTGACACTCGCTAGATTGGAACAATTATTTTTGAAATCGTTTAGACAGTTCTTTCCGAATCTTAAAAACAATTTTCACGAAAACAAATTTTCGAAATTTCAAGCGTCTCATCTCTATGCTTAGCCTATGCTTAGTCATTTTTAAGAAATTTGGTTATTTGAATGACACTCGCTAGATTGAATCATTATTTTTGAAACCGGTTCAACAATTTTTTCCGAATCATAAAAATAACGCAGATTTTCAAAATATCAAGTATCTCATCCCTAAATATTTCCCTCAAAATTGTCAATGTTTAATTATTTTTAAGAAAATTAGTTATTTAAATAACACTCACTAATTCGAACAGTTATTTTTTCTGAATCATAAAAATGGCACAAATTAACCAACACTCGTTACTTAAAAACAGTTACTTTCGGGACCGTTTCCTCAATTCCTACCAATAAAAATTCCAAAAATATTTCAGAGCGTTCTCAATTATAAAAACGATGCAAACTTTCGAGATTTCAATCATCCCACCCCCAAGTTTTCCCCCAAAAATTGCCCATATTTTGTCACGTTCAACGAATTCAATTACTCCTGCAACACTCGCACTTAAAAGCAGTTACTTTCGGAACCGTTTCCTCAATTTCTACCAATAAAAATTCCAAAAAATGTTTCAGAAAGTCCCTCCTCAAATTTCCCCCCGATCACGTTACTTTCGAGTAGTTTATTTCTTTTCCGCAGATCGTGTGTGTAAGTGTTCCCCGATGTATGCTTCTGCATGCTACAAACACTTACATTTGGTTCCGCGTTAGACGATGTAGATTGAGGAGATCGTGAAGGGAGCGCGTAATCCGAAACGGACGTCATCCCAGTATTCGTATACGAAAACCTTTGTCAGCCCAGGAGTCAGGATCATTCACCACCAAGTCGTCGCGTGCGCACTCGCGACCACTACCACCAAAACAGCAAACACCGTTATCACACCATGTCTATCACTGACCATAGGACCCCCAGGAGGCGATAGACGGTGGATTTTCGAACGGACGCGCACGTACCACGAACGAGGAACATTCAAGTGTCCGAGTACCGTGGCGGAGACGACGAGATTGCCTTTTCACCGGAACCCTTTCGAACCATTTTAAATTCGATCGCCTCGAACGAATTTGAGAAACGATACCCTCGGAACGATCCGTCAACGGACCGTCTCGAGGCAACGATACTCACGAGTCGGCCGGAATTAAGTGGAAAAAACACTCACGTGCTTAAAGTGAGACGCATCCAGGCGCGTTGCGTCAGCAGCGTCGACGCATTGCGTCGGGCTGGCCTTCTGGAACTACTTTTAAAATCCTTGCATCTAGCGACTCCCTCTCTCTTCCTTAATCGTGCAATTCTCCTTTGGCGACGCGAATTTTCTCACCCACGGTCTCGCGACAATGTTTCTCCACGGGTTTCGGTCGTATCAATTCGTGCACCACATTTCTCATTCACTGGACAGGCGTGACGACGACTCGAAGAGCAAACTGTGAACCAGGGGGGTGTAAACGTGCGTGCACCTTACGATCGCTCTCGCGCACTGCCAGAAACGTAAACACCACGAACGCGGCGGGGGCGCGCGCCTGCCACGGAACAAAACCTTCCTACGATATCGGCCACTTCAACGAGGATTCGCGTGAGAAAAAAACAAACCACGGTCGTTCACCCTCTAAATATTCTCGTTCCCGTCGAAGGCACTTTCTCACTCGTTACGCGCGATCGAGCCGCGAACAGTAGGATCGGCACAGGTAGTACGAAACCACTGGGCGCACTTGGACCACCGCCAACATAGCTGCGACTAGCTGCCCTGTGCGTTGCTGGGGATCGTTGGCATCCATCCAAAATTACGTGTTACGAGGGGTGAGCGTAAAGAAGAAGCAAGAACGAAAGAGCGGGGTGGGGAGGGGGGGAAAAAGGAGAAAAAGGAGAAAAAGGCGAAAGAGACCCGGGGGGACTCCCTTGCGCGAGGTGAGGCCGTACCCTCGAATCCTCGAGCGGACCCGTTGCCCCGCGAAACTTTTCTCGCTGGTTCGCGAATGCTCGACGAAAAAATAAAAGATCGAGAGGGTCGGTGTTGTGTTGTTGTTGTTCGCTGCGAGCGGGTTTCTCGGATCTCTTGGCAAACGCGTTGGCGTTACACCGATGACAATCAACACGTACGAGCGCCACGGCGTTGTCACTGCACGGGCACAACTACAGCGTTGCGGCGACGGCGGCAGCACAACAACACGACCGTAGCACGCGCAGCACGACGATATACAACCGCTGCTTATGAGAGTCCGGAGGCTCGAAGGCGCGCGAGTCAGTCCCACTAGTGTTCGCTCCTCGCTTACCTGGCCGCTGCCCTGCTGCCGTTACTTGCCTAGACCGTACCCCCACCCCTCCACTGCCACCCCTCCACTCGCTGCGTACACGAGCCTGCCCCTCCATCGCGGTTACTTTACCCCCCTACTCTTTCTCTTCTTTCAATCTCCTACCCCTTTTTCTCTAATCTTCTCTCGCCTACTCTTTAAATCTTCGACATACCACCCCCCACCGACCCTAGCTACCCTAACGATAGTCCCTTCTACATCGTGTTTCGTACGGACAAAGTATCGGAAAGTTCGTCTATATTATTTATTTTTTAGTTTCTCTAATCTTCTCTCTATTTTGTCCTCCATGTAACACGTTCACTGTCAGATCAAAACTTTGATTTTAGACAATATTGTAAACTATTTAAAATTTGTCTCAGTATAATACTCATTTTTTGTAACTCCACTGAGATTCACTGAGATTTTGAATTTATTTTCTTTAACATGTCAATTTGAGAATTAATTTTTCTAGTTTTATGTTTGGTAAATACGATCACCCATGTATGGATAATGCGTCAAAGTGTTAAATCTTCATCACGTCACCCTCCAACCCCAGCTACCCTAACGATAGTCCCTTTTACATTGTGTTTCATACGGACAAAGTATCGGAAAGTTCGTCTATATTATTTATTTTTTAGTTTCTCTAATCTTCTCTCTATTTTTTCCTCCATGTAACACGTTCACTGTCAGATCAAAACTTTGATTTTAGACAATATTGTAAACTATTTAAAATTTGTCTCAGTATAATACTCATTTTTTGTAAGTCCACTGAGATTCACTGAGATTTAAAATTTATTTTCTTTAACATGTCAATTTGAGAATTAATTTTTCTAGTTTTATGTTTGGTAAATACGATCACCCATGTATAGATAATGCGTCAAAGTGTTAAATCTTCATTATGTCACCTTCCAACCCCAGCTACCCTAACGATAGTCCCTTTTACATTGTGTTTCGTACGGACAAAGTATCGGAAAGTTCGTCTATATTATTTATTTTTTAGTTTCTCTAATCTTCTCTCTCGCCTAATCTTAAAAGTGTATAATTTCTGCGAAACTAAAATCTTGATTGTAGACGGTTGTAAACTACTTAAAATTTGTCTTGGTACATGTTTTTTGTAACTTTGCTAAGATTGATTGATCATATTCAAATTTATTTTCTTTAACATATCAACATGAAAATTAATTGTTTCAGTTCCATATTGAAAAGTCTTGTCAAAGTGTTGTAAAATTGTTTACAAGATCAAAACTTGGATTTTAGACACTTGTAATCTACTTAAAATTTGTCTTAATATAATACTTATTTTTTTGTAATTGAGATTCGTTAAACTTATTTAAATTTATTTTCTTTAACATGTGAATTTGAAAATTAATTTTTCTAGTTTTATGTTTGGTAAATCCTGTCACCCCTGTATAGATAAGGCGTCAAAGTGTTAAATCTTCATCACGTCACCCTCCAACCCCAACTACCCTAACAATAGTCCCCTCTACATCGTTCGAAAGTTCGTCTATATTCTTCCTCTATATTATCTATTTTTTAGTTTTTCTCCTCATTCCTATATTTTGTCCTCCTCGTAACACATTCAATGTCAAATACAACTTTAATTTTAGACAGTATTATAAACTATTTAAAATTTGTCTTAATATAATACTTATTTTGTATAACTTCACTGAGATTGGTTAATCTTATTTAAATTTGTATTCTTTAACATGTCAATTCCAAAATAAATTTTTCTAGTTCCATATATGGTAAATCCTGTCATCCATGTATGGATAATGCGTCAAAGTGTTAAATTTTCACCACGTCACCCTCCAACCCCAGCTACCCTAACGATAGTCCCTTCTACATTGTATTTCGTCGGGACAAAGTATCGGAAAGTTCGTCTACTTCATTCTTCTACGTTATTTACTTTTATTTATTTCTTAGTTTCTATGATCTTTTCTCTAATCTTCCCTCTTCATAACACGTCCACTGTCAGACCAAAACTTTGTTTTTAGATGACTGCAAACTACTTAAAATTTGTCCTGATACTTATTTTTTGCAACTTTACTAGGATTCGTCAATCCTATTCGAATCTATTGATTTGAGAATTAATTGGTTTAGTTTCATAGTGAAAAGTCCTGTTAAAGTGTTAAATCTTCACCATCCCACCCTCGAATTCCAGCTACTCTAACGATAGTCCCTTTCTCGTGTTTCGCGACAGAAAGTACTGGGTCGAATCGAAAACTTCGTCTCTCTCATCATTTATTTCTACTTATTCTTTCGTTTTCGTAACCTTGCGGGGGGATTCTCGTCTAACCGCTCTAAAAGTAGGGGAGATGTAATAAATATTAACACAAGTTCCAGGTATATAATGTGAAATGACATTTGGAACACGCTCGTCTATCATGCTTGGACAGGATGTTATTAGACAACTCCATAATAAACGAAATAACTTTTCTTATTATTTTAAAATTCTAATTATTAGGTCTACAGGAAAGTTCTAGACATTTAACGTGTATACACTTAAATTATGGGTACAGGAAAGTATCTCGTGGAAAGTATTTTTTTGCTGTTATCAAGATGAGGAAAAGTTGTTTATATCAATGGAAAATTACACTATAAATCAAACACTAATAAATAGTGTACAAATTTATTCCTTTTACTTAAAAATTGACCAAAACTTTCTGTTGGACCTAATAAATGCTCTTTTAGCAAATATAATCCTTCTTTCTTTTTTTAAATCTTTAATTTGGCGTTTCAAATGGGACAAGTGTAACGTGTTAAATAATTTTAAACCTATTCTAGCAATAAAAGTACTCGATAAACAAATCCAATAAACAAAATGTCCTTTCGACGTCTAATTAATCTTTATCTCGCAGATTTGTAAGATAATATAGATACTCGAAATATATATTCTTCTTTTGTTTCAATCAATCTTCGTCTTATTATCAGAATCACAATCATACAAGAATCGATTTCTAGTTATTCTTTCGTTTTCGTAACCTTAATTATTTTCTCACCTCTTATCGTAACTATTAGGGGCACACAAAAGCTTTAGTCCTTTTTCCAAGCGTTTATGTACAATTATTTTCAATTTATTTCAAATTCTTCGTGCCCATTTTCTCTCGTTTCGTTACAATCGCGTGGTCAATAAAGTTTTCCAATAAGAACGATGAGAACTTTCAACTCTCATGGCCGCCATATTTATTACTCATTGGTTCGAGTCGCGTGACATTTGTATTCAGTTTCATTATAGAGATGCACAGTTGCTCAACGCGTTGAAATTATTAAAATTTTCCAAATTCTCATCCCGATATCAAAGTTCTACCGTCTCTTCCATCGTGGTCAGCCCTTCAGGAATAAATAAATCACAAAACACAACCGACAGACATTTCCCGACAATTTTACAGCGAAACTCGCGGCAGAAGGTTCGAACAAGAATTTATTTCAAATCGTCTTGTCCTTTCCATTTCCCCTCGATTGGTTAGAAACGCGTGGCCCGACCATTTCCACCGATATCCTCCGTTTTTCTTTTTTTTTCTTTGTTCCCATCGATGTTATTTTTTTCTCGTACAGCGACGACCACGCGATATAAATTACGACACACACCTAGAGACTCGATTTTCCGTATTCACAATGCACGGCGCGACGACGTTACGCAATTCCAGCCAGTCGAGGTTTATTCTCTCCAAAGAGTCAATGGCGCGGTTATTTGAATACATTTCGATAAATGTCGAAGTTGCACCGTTCCGACGATGGGGTCGGCGATGCGCGTCGAATAAAAGCGGAAAAGGGGAAAAATACACGGGGAAATACGAATACGCCGAAAGCTGGCTCATCTCGCGCGGGCGAGAATGAGACACTGGCTGACGAAACGCAACCGTCAACGTTCACCAACAACGAGATAATTAATTATCAATCGAACAGCGATTATTAGCGACGCCCGTGCGATCGTCAGAATGCCGGGATTACGAGCACGGTTCGTTCCGTGCAGTTTGTCACTGCGTCGCCAGTGATGGAGAATTACATTGCGCGAGCGACTCCACATTTCCTATTGCTTGCGCCCCGGAATGTCGTTCAAGGGTCGATCGATAACCGAGATTTTCGATTTTATAAAATATGTTTCAGATTAGAAGAATCGCTGGGACTGATCTCAAAATAAACTAAATTTATTGTACTTTGAACGTGCGCATTTATTACCTTTCTGGGCATTCAAAGTCATTCAAGTAAGATGGACACGAATTGTGAGAAAGAATACAAACTGGATTTGTGATTGTTCGAGGATCGCATGATTATGATTTTATTGTTTTTGATCATTTTTTGACAAGAAAGTATACAACTGTTTTTATCGAATTAAAGAATCACTGGACCTGGTCTCGAAATAATTTATTATACCGCGAACGTACGTATTTATTGCTTTTCTGGTCATTTAAAATCTATCCAGCAAATAATGGACATGAATTGTTAGAAAAAATACGAAGTGGGTTTGTGATTGTTCGAGGAACACCTGATTATGTATTTTATTGTTTTTTTATCATTTTTTGGCAAGGAACTATACAACTGTTTTTATTGAAATATTTCACACATATTCATTGATATTTCTGAAGTGTGTAAAAATCATTAAAGAATCACTGGACCTGATGTCAAAATAATTTATTGTACTTCGAACGTATATATTTATAACTTTCCTGGCTATTCAGAATCATTCAAGAATAATGGACATGAATTGTGAGAAAGAATACAAAATGGATTTGTGATTGTTCGAGGAACACCTGATTATGTATTTTATTGTTTTTTTATCATTTTTTGGCAAGGAACTATACAACTGTTTTTATCGAAATATTTCACACATATTCATTGATATTTGTGAAGTGTGTATAAATTTTTTCGAAGTAAAGTATTAATAATTATCCATTCTGTGTATTCTAGAACGTAAACAAAAGAAACGTCTTATGATTTCTAAGGTTTCAGGCATTTTGCACGTTTGAAATGAAAACTGAAATTAGATTCTTAATTAGGGTGAGTATAACTATAGCAGATAATAAAGTAAAAATAAAAAGTCTGGAATTACAAAAATGGTGACACTTTAATATATTAATATTTTTGATCAGACTTATGATTTCTAAGGTTTCAGGCATTTTGTACGTTTGAAATGAAAATTGAAACTAGATTCTTGATTAGGATGAGTTTATCTATACACAGATACTACAGTAAAAATAGAAAGTTAAGAATCACAAAGATGGTGACAATTTCGTGGACTAAAAAAAGATCAAAGACATTCGACTGATTTTAGCACAAGCTATAATGATTGATGTGCTGAAGATGTACAACCTGGGAAAAATTTTAATGGGAGATTCCAGAGGCCAAAATAAAACGAAAATCAAGAATATCAATTTCTTGACTGAGGCTTCGTTAAAAAGTTATTAAAAAATTAAATTAAAAAATTTCAAATCATTCTGGAAAAATTATTTTTGGTTGCAGGAATTAATTATAAGCATTCTTCATGAATAGACATAGCCACGAATTCCTACGCATTTTTGAGAAAAAAATTCGGATAGGTGTCTAAATTTTTCGGCGAAAAAAAAATTTTTCAAATCATTGTAAAAAAATTATTTTTGATTGCAGGGGTCAATTACAATCATTTTTGGTCATTACACATACCCCCGAATTCCTACGCATTTTCGAGAAAAAAATTCCCTACCGAAAATATAATCTGAGGCCTGAAATGGTCCCCCAAAATTTCATGTGAATCTTTAAAATGTCATAACTTCTGAACGGATTGGACGATTTTAATGTTTAAAAAGGCAAACGACGCGTATTTTAGTGTAGAATATATAGAAATTATAAAAATATTCGAAAAGTTGGTCCTTGACCTCGCAAAATGAGAAAAACCCCATAAAAATGGTCCAATTTTCAAACAGCCATAATTCCTACAATAGTGAATATATTTCAATGAAACTTTTTTCTGAAGTAGAGCTCATAGGTACCTACAAAAAAGTATTAGACAACTTTTCTGTAGGGCATCAAACAAAATTACTAAAAATGAAACAGGCATTTGTAAGAAAAATCGACAGGGGGTAGGTGCCTAAATTTTTCGTCGAAAAAAAAAAATTTCGAATCGTTTTAAAAAAATTATTTCTAGGTTCTGTGGTTAAATACAATCATTTTTGGTGAATACACATATCCCCGAAATCCTACGCACTTTCGAGAAAAAAATTCAGTACAGGCGGAATTTTAAACGTTAATAATTTCTTAACGAAGCCTCTATCAACAAATTGGTATTCTTGATTTTCATCTTATTTTGGCCCCTAGAATCTTCCATTAAAATTTTTCCCAGGGGTGGTCGAACCCTCTGTATAATTTTAAGAAAAATGTGTTTAAAGTTTTATTACTTTCGTGGACTAAATGAATGTGAAAGAAACGAGAGGTTTGGTCATTGAATTTTATAAATATCTCAAGTCATATTCTTGAAGAAAATATAACAAAAGATCTATTTTTTCCAGGCTTTGCAGTAAAATAAATAATATATGTATAGATTCAATCAATAAGCAAAATAAACAAGGGAAAGATGCACCACTGATTTTTTCCCAGAACCAAAAATAATTAAATATTACTATAATACTATTAGATAGTATTACTATATTGTCGAAGAGGTTAACGATGTATTCTTAACTCTGAAAGTTAAGTTATTTTTGGGAGTAATGATCTCTGTCCTGAAAGTCTTTAATATAATAATTGCTTGGAACAATTTGTACAGGAATACATTCAAATAAAAACTAAAATGTTCCCTCATCTAGAAATTAATCGAAATACTTATTTTTTGGACTGAATCGATGTCTATCTCTAATATTAATATTTCTCTATTCAAACAGAATTATTTTAAGTAGAAAATACCAAGATAATCGGACTCTCGAAATTCATGCTGCAACAAAAGTCGAAGTCCATAATTATTTATTTCCCGTTTTAGCCTGATAAATAAATACCATTAAGAGGTAGATAACATTGAAAGAAAAATGCTTGAAACAACTATTATATTTCATAAATATAGCCAAAGAGATCCTGTTTGCTTAATATTAATATTAATTGTAAGATTATTTGGGACAGTCACCCTATTTTTGTACATCGAACGATCTTAATTAATCTTTCTACCGTCCTCCAAAAAAATAATTTACTCATATCAATCAACAGGATTTCCAAACTTCGAGCTACGAAACTAATTACTGTGACAAACCCAAGGCCCCCGTAATTTACAATTGCCTGAAATAAACCTTTTGTTCCGACAGTCGACGCTTCAAAAAGTGTCGTTACAGATTTACAGAAGCTATCCCAGGTTTCCTCGGTTCTGGTTCGTTAAAATTCCAGGCCGGTTGTCGCCAAATCCACCTCCAAATGGACTAATTTTTCCTTCCACGAGACTGAGCTGTCGCGTGAGAAAATTTGACACCTCTCAGGGCCGTATCTCTCTGACAGGCTCCTCCTCATATTTGCAGATCCGTCTTTACGTAAACGTGACGCAAAACTTTCGGTTCCTCAACGCGCGGGAGCACCGATCACGCACTAAACAGTTCATCGACCGCGCGAATTAGGAAAATAAACAAAATTCGCCTCGTTTCCGAGCAACTTTGGTGAATTTCGTGGACCGTTCGCGAGCACGTCCCTGAAGATCGGCGCGTTTGATCGTTACGCGACACGATTTTTTATCTCGACTATCTGGCCCGTGGGTATATCGAGCTACCTAATGACAAGTTACACGGTTTCCGAATTGCTTCGGGAAGAACGGAACAAGCAGTCAGTTTACTGCCGGCCGCGAGAAATCGGTAGGAACGGGAATCGGTTTCTGGGGACCTTGTTGCTCGTTTCATTCTGGAAAAGTGACGAGTACCGATACCCGCGCTACCCGGGTCGACTCCACGAAAATACCTGACCGTGGTACCTACCTGAAACCTGCGACGATGTAAATCATCGAACAATGCGACAGAGCCTTTTGTCTTACTTATCAGTTAGAGTCACAACGCTCGGACGGTCCGGGTTAGATCTTCCGTTTTCATCCTCGCGTTACAAAAGGAAGACCGTCCGAATCGCCGAGGAACTTTCGACTTTGGGTCCGGGGCGACGTGTCAAATACACTCCCAGCCAAAAAGATACCGCCAGGTGTCTTATCGCTAATTTTTTTTTAGCAACGCGTATACAGTTTTGCGTGAAAAATAATGACCACCGACCTTGGAATGTATGGAACGCTGGAAAGTTGCGTATTCCAAGGTCAAAATGATCTATTTTGCTTATATGAAATTGTTCGAATATTTATAAGATTTAATTAGTGAGATGTGTATGTTAAATTGAAGTAATTGATATATTGGATCTACCAGAAAGTTCTGGTCGTTTAATAGACACTTAAAAATATTTTATTTTGTCATTAAGGGGGGAAGAAGTTGTTGATATTAGTGGAAATTAAATGTTAATAATTTGTACACCAATTTATTATTTTCTTTTATTTAAAAATCGAGTAGAATTTTCTGGTAGATTTAATAGTATGATACAGGTGTATAACAAGGGATGAAGCCTAAGACTACATAAGTGAAATTAGAAAATAATTTAACAATATACAGGGTGTTCGGCTACACCTGGGAAAAATTATAATGGGAGATTCTAGAGGCCAAAATAAGATGAAAATCAAGAAAACTATTTTGTTGATGGAGGTTTCGTTAAAAAGTTATTAATGTTTAAAGTTCTGTCCGCATTGAATTTTTTTCTCGAAAATGCGCAAGATTTGGGGGGTATGCCTATTCACCAAAAATGACTATAATTGTCCAACGAAACCGAAAATAATTTTTCCAAAACGATTTGAAATTTTTTAATTCTGTCGAAAAATTTGTCCACCTTCCTGAATTTTTTTCTCGAAAATGCGTAGGATTTCGGGGGTATGTGTATTCACCAAAAATGATTGTATTTGACCACAGAATCTAGAAATAATTTTTTTAGAACGATTCGAAATTTTTTTTTTTCGACGAAAAATTTAGACACCACCCCCCTTGTCGATTTTTCTTAAAAATTCCTTTTTCATTTTTAGTAATTTTGTTTGACGCCCTACAGAAAAGTTGTCTAATACTTTTTTGTAGGTACCCATGAGCTCTACTTCAGAAAAAAGTTTCATTGAAATATATTCACTATTGTAGGAATTATGGCTGTTTGAAAATTGAATCATTTTTATGGGGTTTTTCTCATTTTGCGAGGTCAAGGACCAACTTTTCGAATATTTTTATAATTTCTATATATTCTACACTAAAATACGCGTCGTTTGCCTTTTTAAACATTAAAATCGCCCAATCCGTTCAGAAGTTATGACATTTTAAAGAATCGCTTGAAATTTCGGGGAACCATTTCAGGCCTCAGATTACATTTTCGGTAAGGAATTTTTTTCTCGAAAATGGTTAGGATTTCGGGGGTATATGTATTGCCCAAAAATGGTTATAATTGACTCCTGTAACTAAATATAATTTTTTTCGTATGATTTGAAATTTTTTAATTTCGACTAAAAATTTCAGTAGCTACTGGAATTTTTTGCTCGAAAGTGGTTAGGATTTCAGGGGTATGTGTATTCACCAAAAATGATTGTAATCGACCCCTATATCTAAAAATATTTTTTCCAGAATGATTTGAAATTTTTTAATTTAATTTTTTAATAACTTTTTAACGAAGCCTCAGTCAATAAATTGATATTCTTGATTTTCGTCCTATTTTGGCCTCTAGAATTTCCAATTACAATTTTTCCCAGGGGTGGCCGAACACTCTGTATATCAGAAGTGTAAAATAAAAATAAAATAGCTGTTTTAAATTGGCGACTAAGATAAACTCCATCATCTTAACGTTTACAATATTAATTATAACAAGATATTATTTATTACGAAATATGAAATTTGTGACATACGAAGGGAAATATCATAAATTTTTTATTTTGTCGCAAGAAAGTTAGAAACTTTTTAAACGATTTTTTGCGAATTATTAACATCTTAAAGAAAAAACGACTCTGTTGCAAAAAGACTCATGTCTAAATCCCTATTTGCTACGAAGCTAATCACAGATTATTATAAATGCAACAATCAGTTTTATAACAACTCCTTGGATCAGAAAATCCTCCAACGCACAGAATTTCAACAGATTTTGTTCATTAGTCGATTGGAAAGAGTAAAGAATCTAGAATATTTAACAATTTGTCCACAATATCTTAAACAGTGGAACATTATACTTGAAAAAGTAATTGTTGTTATATAACATTCTTAATCAGGGTCGAAAATATAAAGATTTAATTTTCCAGATTTAATTAGTCGAATAAAATTCTTTTCGTTATTCGTTATAAATTATTCACGCTTGAATAATGTTTCAAATGCTTGCAGATGAAGATTAATAATATTATTACTTGTTGGTATTAAATAGATTTCATTCGAATGAAACATTAATCGAAATAAAAATTCAATCGTCGATGGAGAATGAAAATTTATTCGCCGGCTAAATAAAATTGTGCCTAAAACCGATCGCTGGATTGATACCTAAAACAACTTTCCCGAAGGGCCACGAAGATTGATTTAAATATTTGCACGCGCAAAAAAGTGAACCATATAATTATGTATATTCCATATCTTTTAATATTCCGAGGCAAAATATACGGTTATCGATTATACTCCGTCGTATTAATTAAATAATTTATGTGTAACTTGCGAGGAACACGATTTTTATTGGTCGAATAAACTGGGAGAAGCGTTACATTTTTGGATATCGATGCTTTTAATTGTTTCATCTGAATTATTATTATAAAAATATACGTTATGTTATTATTGTAATAAACCAACTGAAAATAGAAATAGAAATACTTTCACGTTTATTCTTTCTTCAAATTGCCGTACATAATTATGCAACCAATGAATTATGTGATTATTTGCATGACAGACAGAATCGAAGGTATTTACGATATTAATAATATGATTGAATTGCTGTTATTGACATTTCTGTTACCGGCGTAAAGAGGAGACGGTAATTGAAAAGGAGCTGTTATTGCTTTGTCACAGATGATATAGGGTGTTGCAAAATACATGGCGAAACCCGACAGCGATTTCTTTCAAAGAAATGAATCGAACTTGTGGAATAAATTGCTTTGCTTTAAAGCAAATCGAGGACACTTTTTCATTAATGTGAGACTTATTTTAATTTTGCATCGTTTTGTGTTGGATTCAATTGAGTTTCTTTATTTTCAATTTAATGTTCCAACGTGGAAATATCTAGTTTAGGAGATGGCAAATTATCTTCTTCATTGTCAGACTTTATACAATATTGAATTGTAGTCTGCTAAAATTGCAAATTAAATGAAAAGAGCTGATGAAAACCGATCTTTTTGTAGGTATTACACTTTTAGTTTGTGTTTTAAAAAACTTCATTTTCGTAATTAGGGTCATAATAGCAGAGGTTAAAAATATTCCGAAAATAATATAATATAAAGATCGAAACAGTTATGGAAAATCTTTATTTTGAATAACCGGAAGACCTGTTTTTCTATTGTTTATTAATTCTACTATTGTTCTTAAAAAAAATTGTAATATTTATGAGTAAATAATTTCATGTATGATAAAGTACTTTAGACTTATGTGGCCAAAGAAAGAAGCTTTTCTCTTATTAATAAAATAATAATTCTGTAACATTTATTAACTTCTTTATCAATTACAAATATACTTATTGCTTGATATCATTTAAAATTGTATTATAATTAATATATCCTTACTGTATATACGAAGATAAATAATTTTTCTACCCTCACCTGCGATGTAGCTATTTGAACTCGATATATAACTATTTTGAAACTGAAATAGAACAAACATAATGACGGTACTTTAGAACTGAAACCGAAATATGGTTGAAAACATCAGTTCTACATAACAGTTATTCAAAATGAAAGAGTTCTTCAACCCCTACATAACAGAGTCTATAATAGATTGTTTAAATCCTGTTATCTATTACAAATTAAATAAGGTTAGCAGTTTTCTAAATATCTCGATATTCCAAATCCTTCCTCCGTTGATTCTAAAAGATCCTTTTCTTAAATAGTCTGCCTTTAACAGATTGATTGCTTTCTTTCAAACACTTGTAACAAATGATCCCTAAGTTTTCTAGATATTTCGATATCCCAAATCACCAAAACAGTATTCCAAATATGCTTTTTCCGTTGATTCTAAAAGATCCTATTTTTAAATACTCCGCCTTTAACAGATTGATTGCCTTTAACCTTTTCTTTCAAACACTTGCAACGAATGATCCCTAATACCCATAAATTTTTAAATAATATTAGTATTTTAAGAATGATAGAAAATTGTAAGTGCACCATTGAACTTGGTCATTCCGCTCTCGAGATTGAAATTTAAACAAATGTCAAATGCATTTTTACAAGCGAAAGAACAGACATGGTGGTGGTCGTGTTAAGATTCGTGCGTCGAATTTCCTTTAAAGGACTGAAAAGAGACTTTTTGGCCAACTCGAATACTGCAGGTGGATCTGTACGGAATACTTTACATCGTAAATGCATACGTCATACGGGTTCTCCTTCGGTCTCGTGTACTATAGTATTCACGAGGCCAATACTGAGCCCTGTGGCGCAGCGGCATAGCCTGGCCAGACCGCATTTAATCAGTTTGCGGTCGCGGCTCGCTCTCTTATATCCTTTTAATATGTTTTCTCCTTTCTTCTCTTCCTTTGCTCTCGCGCGACACCGCGACGTGACTCAACTCCCTCGCATAAGCTGCGCAATACCTAAGCACTTTGCCTCGTACACCTTCTTCCTACGGAATCTAGAATCTATAGGGTTTTCCAATAACAGCGATCAAACTTTCCATCGAAACCAAACGAAAGCTATTAAAAAACACCGTACTTTACTATCAGAAAATTTAATTTATTTTATAAACTTGATGGGTAGATGTTTGTTAACACTAGGTTTACGGACACTCGTTGCGCATATTTTTATTATAATTCGCTACGTTGACAGTTGCATTGAAATGCAGTTTTTTCTTTTAATTAGAGTATACATCCATATCGGTACATCAATTCAATTCAACATAAATTGCTAACAAATAATATTTATGAGTCCTATAACGTTAAGTTTAGAATCTGAATGCGTCAAATTGACGCGTACCGTAAACCTAGTGTTAATGTAGCAACCGAGGGGTCGGTCGAGCGCTTGTGAGAGCGCGACCCCTCTGGTGGCGAGCATTGGAAGCAACGCCACAAACTTCAAAACAGTTTGGTCCCTTAATTTTGTTCACGAGTGTACTTAAGAAACTGTTATAAGAACTGTTTTATTAGTTAAACTGTAATATTTTTTCTTTATGATAGAAATAAAATATCTTTTCTACTTTCTGTTATTTATTGTCATTTTTATATAGCTACTAAAAGAATCATAATTTACTGTCAGAAAAGTTCATTTATTTTATAAACTTCAAAATTGTTTGGTCCCTTAATTTTGCCCATGATTGTATTTAAAAAACTGTTATAAAAAGTCTTCTGTTAGTTAAATTATAATATTTTTTCTTTATAACAGAAATAAAATATCTTTTCTACTTTCTATTATTTATTGTCATTTTTATATAGCTTCTAAAAGAATCATAATTTACTGTCAGAAAAGTTCATTTATTTTATAAACTTCAAAATTGTTTGGTCCCTTAATTTTGTTCATGAGTGTATTTAAAAAACTGTTATAAAAACTCTTCTATTCAATTAAATAGTATTTTTTATTTATAAGAGAAATGAAATAGTTTTTCTAAATTCTATAGCTTTTCTGCTTTTTATTAGTTCTTACCATTTTTATATAGCTACTAAAAACACCATAATTTGCTAACAGAAAAGTTGATCTATTTTATAAATGTCGTTCAAAATTGATTGATCTTTTAATTTTGATTATGAGTGTATTCAAGAAACTGTTATAGAAATGCCACTCTTTTGTTTATTAAACTATAATATTTTTCTTTATAGCAGAAATAAAATAAACATTCTAAATTCTATAGTTTTCTGTTTTCTATTATCTGTTGCTATTTTTATGTATAAAATAGTAGTGTTCTTATAGACATTTGTACCTCTGTACTTTTCTTACGTAGAATTCTTCTAATTTTGATTTTACATTTTTAGTTATACTCTACTTTTATTTTCAAAACCCAAATAGCCACCAAAGAATGTAAGTATTCCGAAAAATATTTTATAAAACGTAATAAGTGCCCTAACTTACGTAAACGTACAGTATTGCAAAATTTTGTGAAGTACCAACGACGAATTAGTACACGTTATAGCGTGTGGGAAAAATGTCTTACATCAGCGTTTCTCAAATTGGGTCCGCGCATTCTCGAAAGAAAATAAAATTATATTGTATCGTGGAATTCGAAAACTGGTTCTCGTAACACTTTATTCTCTTTAGCTTTCTTATTCTCGCTTATTAAGAAGTAATTAATACTATATTATTGTCATTCGGATCGTTGAATTTCGTGGACTTTAAAACGAGGCATAGATTTTTGCAAAAATCTCGGAAACTATTAAACACCCGAACTTAAAATTTCATAACTACGATCTACGCCCCCTCCCCTTCGTCCTTCCAAAATTTGACGTCAATCGGCCACTGGGGCTCCCCGGAAGAATATCCACTTTTTAAAATAGTGTTTTAAACGCGATTAAATAGCAATTGTGCCTCTACAAATTTAAATTAATTAAATTCGGTTTCTGTAAATTTAATATAATATTTAACATCATCGACGTTTTCTGATTCCTATTTCATGGAGTTGACTGCATTCTGACAATAATTATCCGTTTCATATAAAACGCGAATTTGCTTCGAAACAACATTTAATATTCAAAAGATTATATTGTTAAATAACTTGTTATTAGAGGGTTACGTATCGTGCAATAGGAGGACGACACTGTTGCAAATGTTAATAATTCCGTAAGTAAATATGAAAGAATTATTTAGTTGTTTCGATAAATTAATTCGAAACAACATTTAATATTCAAACGATTATATTGTTAAATAACTTATTAGAGGGTTATGTATCGTGCAATAGGAGGACGACACTGTTGCAAATGTTAATAATTTCACAAGTAAATATGAAGGAATTATTTAGTCGTTTCGATAAATTAATTCGAAACAACATTTAATATTCAAAAGATTATGTTGTTAAATAACTTACGTATTGTGCAATAGGATGACGACACTATTGCAAATGTTAATAATTCCGTAAGGAAATATGAAGGAATTATTTAGTCGTTTTAATAAATTAATAGAATGCTGATCGTTACCGGTAAAAAACCCAATGGAACATTTTCCATATTATTCATACGGTTATATCAGTTTTTTCGTAGAATTCGGGAGTCAGAAGGTCCCGCGGCGATTTTTAAGACGTTTTACGCCTGTTTCAGGGGCCGCGTGGCAATTTAGTGGAATTAAATAATAGTCCGTCCCATTAACGTAACGACTCGGCTGGGGATGTCCCGCAGGATCCACGAAAGGATATCGAAAACGGATGGAGGCATACCAGGTACGTTCACGTTTTATTTCATCGTAACGTGCCACGAGGTATATGTATACCTTCATCTCAGAAGTCAGGACCCTCCAAGGTTATATCCTCGATCCTGTGTGGTCCTGAATGGCTCCTCGAATTATTACCACCGATTTCGGGGATTCTTACGTCAATCTTAAAATTTGTCAGGAGTCCCTATCTTCCGATCTCACGCTCCCGTTGACATATTCTAGACTCGAACATCCGCTATTGACGCCATCCATCTGAATTATCTCTTAATTTCTAGCAGGATCAATTATTCGTTAAATTATCTAAACGGAGTTTTGACTATATTCGTTATATCGAAGCTCTGGATAATCTGGGTTAATTTTAGTTGACAAAGTAAGTGAACTCGGGTTATTCAACAAACAATTGTCGCGTAAAATGAAGACTTTAAATCTAATTGTAATTGTTAACACCGTTAATTGCTACGCCAGTTTTCTATGTACAAAGATGTCAACATTTGTTCAAATTATAACGTGAAACATAGAAATATTTGATAATTCAATGGTGAATTTGTTAGTTTACAATATTTCAAATTAAAGAAGCGTTATTTACTATTTTACATAGGATTCTTTCATTGTAAATAAACACGTTGTAAGTTCAAAGTGCCGGTCACCGGTGACCACCGTGGCAATCGAGTTAATTGTGATTTTTTTTGACAAAGTCTGTTGCCAATTATAATTTTCTTTCCACATACAATTGATCCTCGAACAACCCAGAGGTTAGTGTGTATTGTTAGAATGAAATTAATTGGAGAAGAGAAAATGTTATTTTAGGGAGGAAATATCCTAGAACAGAACAGTCATTTATAATATATTAATTAACAAACCCAAAATTAAATTTCTGTCATCGAAATCTAATTATTTTATCTTAACTTTTAAAATACATTTTGCAACAATTACAATGCTGCTATTACCTGTCAAATAATTCTATTCATCTTACATTGTTACAATTTATTTACGTATCTCTAAACAAATAAATGTTTTTTAAATATGTATATTTTTCGAAAATTACTTTTGTTCGAAATTTTTCGAAAGTTGTCTTTAATTTTAGATGACATACAGTTAGCATAAGCACAGTGTTTGCTAGTGTATGCAAGTGTTTAACACGGTATGATGTAAAGAGGGAGATCCTCCAAATAATAAAATGTCAATCTCGTAGAAAATTTGACGAATTTGGACCAGTTGCAGGTCATCAGGGTTAAGGTGCTCACATTGCAACTTCGTAGACAGTTTGCTAGCGATTATGTTCAAACTCGAACCACACCGGTGACTATGTCTTTAAGTGATCCGCGCACGAGACCCACCGCAGCTTTGTGACATCACAACTTTCCGCTGCAATAACATTCGCGCCTTTACAACAACAGCTCATCTTCTGAGACGAGAGACCCACTCTGCAACAATAATACTGCATGTGTGGCCACCACAGTGGTGCTCATGCTTTTGACATCGTTTACCACCAACAGCAGACACCAAACTCAATATTTTTATATATTTGCTCGATCTATATCGAGGAAACACCGACTTCGATACTCGAAACGTAATAGTTTCGAAGAAGTGTGTTATTTTGTTTCAATTTTGAGTCGAGTTTTATGCAGTGAATTGAATTGCAACATCTTCAAACATGGTGCAACTCGTTCTCCACACAAAACTATTACTTAAGATGAAAAATCATTAGTTTGGAAGACTTAGATACTCGAAATCTAATATTTTCGAAGAAGTGTGTTATTTTGTTTCAATTTTGACTCGATTTTTATGCAGTGAATTGAATTAAAACATCTTCAAACATGGTGCAGCTCGTCGCTCCTTACACAAAACTACCACTTCTGTGAAAGATCATTAGTTTGGAAGACTTAGATACTCGAAATCTAATATTTTCGAAGAAGTGTATTATTTTGTTTCAATTTTGACTCGATTTTTATGCAATGAAGTGAATTAAAACATCTTCAAACATGGTGCAACTCGTCGTACCTCACAAAACTACCACTTCTGATGAAAGATTATTAGTTTCGGAGACTTTGATACTCGAAAACAAGTATTTTTGAAGAAATGTGTTATTTTATTGTAATTTTTACTGAATTTTTATGCAATGAAGTGAATTAAAACATCTTCACACAAAACTACCAGTTCTGATGAAAGATCATTAGTTCACAAAATATTTTAATAATATTACACTAGTAATGCTACCATCCACAATATTCCGATTAAAATATTTTCTAAACTAATACTTTTTCGCCACGAGTTCACTACTTTCCTGTAGAATAGTCGTATCGAATGATGTCTTTAAAAAATGTATAATTTCTTCCCGAAAAACAAAATTGACCTTCGTGAACTCTTTATCTATTTATTTAGGAAAAATTCACTCACATCAGATTATGTATTCCCTCAAACTATTTTTTAGTATCATCAAAAATTACGAAGTCAATTGGGACGATTTAAATGGATCACCTCTATGGAAATGGGTTAATTCCTCGCAAATGAATCTAACATATTTCACGTTTAATTAAATTCCCAAAGTAAATATTTTGAATATTTTGTGTTGGGGCGTCGAGCAACAGTAGTTTCAATAGTAGTTGCTTGTTAGAATTGGAGATTTTCCTCGAAGGAAACGCTGGACGAAGGAGTACCTCTGCGAAGTTTTATAAAGAAGCTATAATCCGAAGAGAACGCAGGGGAAGCGTGAGTCGGACTAAACGACGCGATGCAGAAACGTCGCGAAGAAAATGTTCTAAACTACGAAGGAAATATTTGCAAACAAGTAATGGACGCATTAGAACGGCGCCTCGATAAGTGACAGAACGTCCCCTTGTTGTTCGAATGGACAGAAATGTGTGAATGAATTTTCTGTTCGCAGAAAGCGCGGAGAGTTTCACAAGATTTCCATTCACAATGACCGGTCCCGATGCTCTTTCGCTTCCTTCGCCGTCAATCATCGAACCGTTGGGCGAAACGCACGTACGCGCACGGAAATAATGCAAAACAGTTTTAAACCGACGGTGTCAAACACGTGGCCCTCGACCAGAAGCTTGAAATTGATTTTATTCGAACTTTTATGTCCGCTGACCGCTCATGAACGCGTGGACGCTTTGCCAGAAACGTTGTCAATCTTTGGATTATAATAATTTAAAAAAGAAAAAAAGAAACGTAACACAATCTTTCTGGGAGGGTTATTTTAACACTTTTTACCGTGGAACTGAAAAGATTTTTAAGTTGAGAACAGGGAATAAATTTGGATGAGGTTTGCGAATTTTACAAAAATAACTGCTAAGACAAATTTTAAGTTATATAATTTGTAATTGAAAACCTTGCAGCGAAAGGGTTGCAATTCAATTTTTTTGTAAATGTTTTATTTATGAAGTGTAGTAATATAGAACAGAATAAATTTAGATGAGGTTTGGGAATTTTACAAAAATAACTGCTAAGACAAATTTTAAGTTATATAATTTATAATTGAAAATCTTGCAGCGAAAGGGTTGCAATTCAATTTTTTTGTAAATGTTTTATTTATGAAGTGTAGTAATGTAGAACAGAAAATAAATTTGGATAAAGTTTGTGAATTTTACAAAAATAACTGCTAAGACAAATTTTAAGTTATATAATTTGTAATTGGAGACTTTGCAGCGAGAGGGATGCAACTCAATTTTTTCTAAATGTTTTATTTATGATGTATAGTTATAGAGGGTGTTCAATCACCCCTGAGAAAAATTTTAATGGGAGATTCTAGAGGCCAAAATAAGACGAAAATCAAGAATATCAATTTCTTGACTGAGGCTTCGTTAAAAAGTTATTAAAAAATTTCTGAAAAAATTATTTTTGATTGTGGACATCAATTAAAATCATTTTTGGTGAATACACATACCCCCGGAATGGTAACCACTTTTGAGAAAAAAAATTCGAGAATGTGTGATATTTTTCGTCGAAAAAGAAATTTTTCAAATCATACTAAAAAAATTATATTTAGTTACAGGAGTCAATTATAATCATTTTTGGGCAATACATATACCCTCGAAATCCTAACCATTTTCGAGAAAAAAATTCCTTACCGAAAATGTAATCTGAGGCCTGAAATGTTTCCCAAAATTTCATGTGAATCTTTAAAATGTCATAACTTTTGAACGGATTGGACGATTTTGATGTTTAAAAAAGCAAACGACGCGTATTTTAGTGGAGAATATATAGAAATTATAAAAATATTCGAAAAGTTATTCCTTGATCCCGTAAAGTAAGAAAAACCACATAAAAATGGTCCAATTTTCAAACAACCATTACTCTTGCAATAGTGAATATATTTCAATGAAACTTTTTTCTAAAGTAGAGCTCATAGGTACCTACAAAAAAGTATTAGACAACTTTTCTGTAGGATGTCAAACAAAATTATTAAAAATCAAAAACGAATTTTTAAGAAAAATCGATAGGGGGTAGGTGCCTAAATTTTTCGACGAAAAAAAAAATTTCAAATCGTTCGAAAAAAATTATTTCTAGGTTCTGTGGTCAAATACAATCATTTTTGGTGAATACACATACCCACGAAATCCTACGCATTTTCGAGAAAAAAATTCTGGAAGGTGGTCAAATTTTTCGACAAAATTAAAAAATTTCAAATCGTTTTGGAAAAATTATTTTCTATTACGGGGGTCAATTACAATCATTTTTGCTGAATAAACACACCCCCGAAATCCTGCACATTTTCGAGAAAAAAATTCAGTACAGGCGGAACTTTAAACGTTAATAACTTTTTAACGAAGTCTCCATCAACAAATTGGTATTCTTGATTTTCGTCTTATTTTGCTCTCTAGAATCTCCCATTAAAATTTTTCCCAGGGGTGGCCGAACACCCTGTATATTTAAAGAAAAATCATTTGAGAGCAATGTTTAAAAATATTTAATTATATTTTCATTCTTACAAAGCAACAAAGAGGATAAATTTCCATTATTTTGATATTTTTCTTTCCCATAATATTTTGACCTTAAAAGTTAAATATATTTACAAACTTTCAAATTCGTTTTATAATCGTTGCCTCGACTCTCGAATAAAATAATAATGTAACGAAAAATATTGATGTCAGGCTGAAATACTTGGACGAACGTGCACACATAAACGGGTCCATGCGAACACGGACGGTTGTTTGTAGCGATAATCGTACGTAGATACATATAATAGAAACACTGACGCTGATTGAAAAATAAATTCGAGACATCGGCGTGCCTTCGATAAGATTGCACTTCGTTCGTTGTCGTTACTCTCTCGTTATCGTGCCTTATTTATTGTTTGCAGATACACCTATACCGGTGTCCAGCAGCGATTAGACGAGCGCGTGTTCCATTTTCATCGAATGTGCCGCTAATACCAATTGGCATGATCAATTATGCGATTGTAACGGGGGGTCCTTTCCTCTTTCTTACGTCTACGAACAAATCGTATCGATAAAATCTGTATAGATTCGTATTTGAAAACGAACGTTCAAAGTAATTATTGAAATTTTTTAGAACAAAAATCGTTAAGTAAAAATTAACTCCTATTTCGATGAAAGTCAGTTATCGTCAATTCTCGAAGAACGACGTTATTAAAGAATCTTAATTTTTATTTATTCAAAAAGTTGTTGAACATTTAGAACGTTCAAAATAATTATTAAAATTTTTTAGAACAAAAATCGTTGAGTAAAAATTAACTTCTATTTCGATGAAAGTCAGTTGTCAATTCTCAAGGAACGAAATTATTAAAGAATGTTAATTTTTATTTATTCAAAAAGTTGTTGAACATTTAGATAAGTAATCGTTGAATAAAAATATCTTTTATTCTGTTCTCTGTTTCATATTCATTCTTTCTGTAGTTTATTTTAAGCTGGCGATGATTAAGTAGAAAAAAATTTCGCTGTTCATATTGTTTACTGGTAATTAAAGAAACTTTTCCTCGTCGAAATTGATTACTGCAATTAAGAACGAAATTTAATCATTTGTAATGGTTAATTAATTAATCAAATAATTTAATTACAGATATCAATCCTTGTGTGTCATAACTTTTAAAATGTATCTCATAGCAGTTATGATATCTAAATAAAAATATACTTCGTTCGAGGAAATGGAAGCAGTTTCCTCGTTAATCAGGCCAATTGTGCCTGTTCGATCGAAGTAAACAATTGCACGACAGGAATATATTATCGTAAAAGAAAGTGTATAGAATTTTTGTTCGATTTGTAATGGCAATGAAAAATTTTTTAAAATATCATTCATCGTAAAATTAATGTTGTGGGATATTATCAAAATTTAATATAATTTTGCAGTTTATTGTATTATTACCAGAACGTAATTGAGAACTAATGCAACGAGTAGATAAACAATTAGAGAAAGAAGAAAATTCGACGTAGAATTAATATTGTAGTTAAACTAAAATATTGTAATTTCAATTAAAAAATTAATGTAGTGGGATATTATCAAAATTTAATATAATTTTGCAGTTTATTGTATTGTTACCAGAACGTAATTGAGAACTAATGCAACGAGTAGATAAACAATTAGAGAAAGAAGAAAATTCGACGTAGAATTAATATTGTGGTTAAACTGAAATATTGTAATTTCAATTACAAAATCTTGTTTCCATATTTATAATTCTATCGATCTGTTCGAACGAGGTTCGATATTGTAAGAGATAAAACGAAAGGACGAATCTCAGATTGGACGGCAAATATTGTTTAAAAATATAGCGTCGAAGGATCAAGTAAATATAAATGGCGAATTACGTCGACCGGATCCAGGAAATTCAATGACTCACGGAAGTATTCGAACGCTTCCTATTAAAATTTTAAACAAAGACAATAAACATACTGCCATATATCACAATAATGAACAAATAAATCTAGAAAGTATATAATAAATAATATAGTTGCACCTAAACCGAATACTTTTTATAAAGAAATGATATAATTTTGTGAACAAATCGAATGTTTACACTTCATAAATATATATAGTTTATAATTCGATAATACATCGATTTCTTTTTAGTTCTTTTGCAATTTATACTTGATTTTTCCCCATTGAGTTTTAATTGAAGTATTTTAATTTCATAGTTCAATTTTAAGATAAAAGATAATTAATTATTAACAGGTAACTTCTACAGAATAGAGTTGCACAGATCTGCACAGTTTTCAGGTTTTCAATAGACTGATTCAAAATCAACATTTTGTCCACTTGAAATTTCAAAAATTTCTGGGAAATACATTTACAATAATTTAATTTGCGTTTGTGTGCGCCATGATCAGACACTGAATTTCTTACATGTCTAAAAGAACATTAGACATTGATTAATCGATTAAAAGACGATGGAATTATACTAGGAAGTTTCAAAAATTAACTCCATAAAGAAAACATCAAATATTAAGAAATACATAAAGAATGCTATTAGTTTTACTACGAATACAACTCGTTTTTGTCATTTTGGGCTCATCGTTTTCAAATATTTAAAATTTCGTCATTCAAAAATCAGATTTACAATTTATATTTTCTCCATCGAACAATAATGGGTTTTCATTCCTAAAATAAATAAATAAATAACTTGTACCAAAAGTACGACTCGTGTTTCTCATGTCATCGTCGGCATAAAATTAAAAATTATTTAAAAATCTCATTTCTTCGACATTTTAAATTATCTTTTAATATAATCAGATAGATCCATTCGTCCATTACATTACCTATAAATACTAAATTTACTATATATCAAATACTAATCTACTAAAACCTCACATTTCAAGGTTTATTAATGAAAACTCACTGTATTTACTAAAAAATCACAATTTACTATCACCAAAAAGTGTTCCCACTTATACCAAGTTCAGTAAATTAAAAATCATAATATTTACAAATTTCCAACGTCCACAACACAGTCTCAAAGTTCGTGATACACGAAATTTTCGATGCGTACGTACGGTGCCTTATCATTTCGTCCCACCGGTGGTACCAGTTGCCAGTGTTCGTTACCGAAGGCAACATAATAACGACTCGTTCCGAAAAAGAAGTTTCTGGGAAACACGACGCTGAAACGGAACGTGTCCAGGGACGAACAAGAGATCTGGCTGGTTTTGAAAAATGGTCAACCCGTTCACAAAGCGGACGAGGCACGACCACGTGGTCCGTGGAACGAAGGTTACGCGGTCCACGTGTCGACGTGCCATAGCCCACGTGTCGATGAGACTGGCCCACGCGAATGCGTGCGCGGTTAATCGGAAGACTTAACACGGCTCTTTACGCAAGCGCCAAGTACCCATCGTACCAACGCAAAGCCGTCTTATCGAGTTCCCTCGCGTAAGCCGTGCCTAAGAATCGTTTAATCGAGGATCAGCCTGATGTTACTGCCCATAAAACCGAGCGACCGAGTACCGCGGATTAAATGGAAGAGGCTGTTGGTCGACTTCCGACTCTCCGGAGGGGTTCTACGGTGACTCCGGGACCGTTTCTAACAGGTGATATTAGCGCAGCTCGCGACCACTGTCGTTTCTCGTTAATATTAACCCTTTGCACTATGAAGTCACCTGTGGGCTCAAAACTATTTTTCCCTGAAACTCTTGAGGGATAAGATCACTGTGAAAATCTGAAATAAAGCGTTTTTTTATGGAAAAGTAGGAGGATAATAAAATTCAAGTATATTATTAACCATGTCGTTAAGTGTTGAAAAAAGAATGCTTGTTCAAAAATAGTGCAAAATGACGACGCTGGAGCCATTCTCGCGAGGCGTGTTTTGGGTTTGAGCAGTGTGTGTTGGAGATTTGAAAGTTAACTTTGTTTCTTTAAATGGAATACTTTTTATATCAAGATGTGGGAGAATATCAAATTCTTAGTAAAAAAGTGTTGAACTATATTAGCTCTAAACCTAATAGCTAATATTGCACTTCGTTTCTTGACAGTTTTCTTCAAATTGAAGATTCAACCTTATCACAGATTTCTGCAGAACAGTGAAAACTGTCGAGAAATAAAGTGAAATTTTCCATTGGTTATTAAGTTTAGGGCTAATACAGATACACTTTTTTTACTCAGAATTTGATATTGATAAAAGGTATAGTATTTCATTTAAAAAAACGAAGTTAATTTTCAAATCTCTGAAACGCTTTCAACTATAAAAGAGACAAATGCACTACATAGTGCCCCCTTTCAAACTATGTAACTTTTTTATACAAAATTCTTTTAAGCAACGCATACTTTGGAAATTGTAGAAATTCACAAGTTGCAGAGATTATTCCTTTAATTTTAACCCATTTGCATCTTCACTCTAAATGTGAAGCCTGCTTTATAAATCAGAGATGCTCAATTGAAAGTCTTTCAAAGATTATTAAAATGAAATCATTTTATACAAGGTTATTTTTTTTTTTAAATGTTTTAATCAGTATCATAATTTTTAAAATGATCGATACATAAGACACACCGAGACTCACTATTCATATTATATCCAATTTATTTTGTACTGTGCGTAAATCTATTTTCGACTGTAAAAATTTATATCGTATAGTAATGGGATTTCATCCTTATAATAATGCATAAATAAATAAATGATAATTGTGACAATGTATAGGGGTAACAGTTGCTTCAGGAGAATAATTAATTACATTCATGAAATGTTTATGATTTGGAAGATCATAATTTAAAAACAAAAGGACAAATTTGATTTACTAAAAGTTGAATTTAGTTGAATTGAAATCAAGGTCGCCTATTATCGACTCGATTAACTATATACGACACAATGCATCTACAATAATTAAATTGAATATAGAGAAAACCAACTGCTAATTTCCAGTCTAACAAACTTGCAAAGGTAAATCATTTTGTCGTCAGCAAACGCCAAAAGAATGTCAGCATTTTGAACATAATGCATCAGGTTGCATCACAAAATATCGCTAAGCAGTAATATTACAAGAACTGAAAGTAAAAACGTCTTACGATAAAATATTACCAACAAATATCGCGAAAATATAGATTAAGATTCCCACTAAAATCTTTAAATCAATTATAAAATATATCTATACTGTTTAAAAAATTTATCTACAATTGTTTGTCCTCCTCAGTTAAAAAAATAAATTTTTCATTTCAGCTTAATGAACAAGACTATCCCAAATTTGATCTATTTTTAAATTTTGAATTTGAATTTAGTTTTCATCGAGAGTTTGAAATTTAATTGACGCGCAACAAATGTTATTTATTTTGAATGCGAATGATAATAATTCATTTTAAGTGCTTTTATAAAAACATCTTAATTGCGTATTGTTTTCGTAGCACGTGACATAATTCATCCGATTTTGTACTCTTACGTAAAACAGCTGTTGAATTAGCGTGCATATTATTATATTAAATGTTTGATCGATCACGTCCTTTTTTGCTGTCCTATAATTTCCTCCGCTATTTATTGATAAACTTCCTTATCGAACGATTGAATTAATTTTATCATTTCGTACTTCAGCGATTCGAGTGATTATTTACACGCTACCAAATATATCACATTGTTCATAAACCAGCGTAACGCTCAGATAATATCGATCATGGTTAAGATTAATCATCTTATCGCGGATGTTATTTCGAATTGGTACCGACGTTTTTTTCCACAATAATATACCTTTATGCAGAAACTATCGATTACGGAATAATATTTTTATTTCCTGTCGCGTTAACAAAATTCGATTCGATGTGAATTATTATTTTGAATAGGATGATTGAATACTACTTAAACGTTAAAAGGGGTCATTGCAAATAATTTCTCATTGGCTTTTTACTTTGTTAATAGATACGAATTATTTTATTTAAAAATTATTTTATAACGACGTTCTCCATATTATTAATAATACTAATTTACTCATATTTATGCATCCAACCTGGAATAAATTTTTCTACTCGTTTACAACTTTATTTTGTTTTTTCATTATAATTTTAAACTCTCCTTAAACGTAATTTTGTTTTGAATTTTATTATTTGTACGTTTTTATAAAATAGTGTAGGAATTGTAGAATCGTTTCGAAGTTATTAAAAAAGGGTTTGAAGAAATTTTTCAATTCTGTTTATAATTCTGAGTGATTAGAAAAGGGTCTAAAATTATTCGATAAAGTTTGTAAAATCTTATGAAAGTATACGTATATGCGTTTTACTTTCGTTGACCCATTGATCAAATTTTGCAAATAAAATAATAATTATTACTGTCTTGGTTAAAGTTTTGAGTCGAGCAACGCTTTGGTAGAACTTGTAGAACTTAGTATAGTGTCGAAAGAAAGTTGTTCAAATAATAAAATAATACATCTTTATCGATACATAGCCAATCATGTTGTCTGATAGCACAAATATTCTGTTTGACACAATTTCGATAAGGAATTTTATCGCATATTGCAACTCAAAGGAAGAGGTATATAATAAGAAATTCTTACTCATGGTTCTTCCCTGGGTGTATAAGATGGTCGGTGTCATCGGGAAACAATCCTGGTTTTCCCAGAAGACACCTTTCACAGTTTTAATTTTAACAAAATTAAACTATTCGATCTGTTCGTTCGAAATAAAAAAATCTTCCCAGGTATTAGTTTCAACAATAAGAATTGATATTTTGTTCCACGATATTTAAAAATCTCTTTGCAATTATAAATATTCGTTAATAAATGAATGCATCTTCATTTTTGTATATAAATTACAGAAAAGAATTGTTTAATCCGTTGAGTACCTGAGGGCCCAAACAATATTAAACTTTTTAAATTATAAATGTAAAATAACTGTAAACACTTTTTACGTCTTGTATGGTGTTTTTTAATTAATTAATTCGTTCATTTCCTGATGAAATAAAGTTACAAACTTTTTTTAATGAATGAAATTAGTACGATAAATTGCATTTTTATGCACTTTTGCAGATTTCAATAGACGAAGAAATTAACCCTGTTCGAAATTAGAATGGTATATTTATTATAATTTTTAGGAGTTTACTTATAATATATTTAAAAATCATCAAAATGAAATGGAAAATTAAATAATTACTAAACATTCATTATATGAATAACATAACAAATATATATATTAATGATAGTTGTATCTTTTCAAACTCTTTTTATATTAATCAAAAGCAATAAAATAATACTAATACTAATATTATTCACTATACTAAGCTTTCAAGAAAACCTTAGGGGAAATTTTTAAAAATTGTAAGACTTCCAAGGCAATCAAGCTTTAAAAATTTAAATTCAGATTCGAAACGACTCGAATCGATTCGAAATGGTCCAAATCCCATCACAACACATAAAACCACTGTGTGTTATGCGTTTTATATCTTTGACAGTTGATCAGTGAGAAAGAGTATCCAAAATTACACACAAATTACTAACACGAATCTGTATAAGTGATTAATAAACTTGGCTATTAGAGTTTTTCAAGGATTTTTATTTTTTTCTGAAAGAATGGCGAATGATAAATGTTTCGAGTAATCCTAATTCGATAGATAGGCTAATGTATTAGAATTTTCCAAGGGTTTTTAATTTTTTCTGAAAGAATGACAAATGATAAATGTTTCGAGTGATCCTAATTCGATAGATAGGATAATGTATTAGAATTTTCCAAGGGTTTTTAATTTTTTCTGAAAGAATGATAAGTGATAAACGTTTCGAATGATCCTAATTCGACATTAGAATAATATATTAGAATTTTCCAAGGATTTTGAATTTGTTTTGAAAGAATGACAAATGATAAATGTTTCGAGTGATCCTAATTCGATAGATAGGATAATGTATTAGAATTTTCCAAGGGTTTTTAATTTTTTCTGAAAGAATCACGAATGATAAACGTTTCGAGTGATTCTAATTCGATAGCTAGAATAATATATTAGAATTTTCCAAGGGTTTTTAATTTTTTTTGAAAGAATGACAATTGATAAACGTTTCGAGTGATTCTAATTCGATACTTGAGATAATATATTAAAGTTTTCCAAGGGTTTTTAATTTTTTCTGAAAGAATAATGGATGATAAACGTTTCGAGTGATCCTAATTCGATAGCTAGGATAATATATTAGAGTTTTCCAAGGGTTTTTAATTTTTTCTGGAAGAATAATGAATGATAAACGTTTCGAGTGATCCTAATTTGATGGCTCGGATAATACAAAAAAGCGTGGAATTTCGCTTTTCCAACTTACGTCGGTGCGATTCGAGCGATAGTGGAATGTGTCGGACAAATAAAAGCGTAGACAAACATAAAGAGGCTACAACGAAGAGGTCGAGAGGAATGTTCTCCGCAGAAATACAGCTCGACTGGGCCCAGAATGTCCGGTTAAAAGTGTTTGCATAAGGGTCTCGTCCGACTTCTTCGCCGGTTCTTCGATACCGAAACTCACGACGAGGATCTATCAGTATCAGTTGCCATCTATGTGGTTACCAACGAAACGATACGTGAAATTTATATCGATCGATCGACTGCCAAAATTGTTCCAGTGCATCTCGTATATTGCATTAAACTGAACAATTTGGAAGATAATGAATAATTTTTTAAAAACAAGAATAAACCTTCGTCCTACGAATTAATCAAAAGCCTTCGATTTGTCGTTGTATTTATTTGTATAATCTCGTTAAAATTAAAGTGTCCTATCTAGATTTATTTTTTTCAACATTTTCTCTTGAAAATTAATCTTTTTAGCTGCTCAGTGAAAAGTTGTTTCATCCATGTAGGGATTAGTAATAAATAAAAATACTATGAGGCAAAATTAAAATATCTTTGTACTTTTAGTACTCTTAGAAAATGCAATTGCACTTTTTTTATGAACCCATTTCAATGTGATTAGTGAATTTTTTTAATTTTTACAAAGAAGTCTTATATTTGGTCGAACAATTAATAAATCGACCATTCGATTTTAATTAAAAAAAGTATCTTTAGACTATAAACTTTGTTTCTCTCTCTTAGAATTACCAAAAATAAAATCGAGAAACAGCTAAATTTTCAGGAGTTAATTTCAGTCCTTGAAATTAATTTAAAGTTCATTTAAAGTGACTTCAGGCAATAATTAAAGAAAACTCAAAGATAGTCATAGCAATTATACAGTAAACTTTGATGCTTGTCCACGATAAAATGTGCTCGAAAGAGTATCCAAATGAAAAATTCAATTTGGTTTGAAAAATCTTTGTTTTTCATTTTTAAGAATGTCAACATAACGATAGTGAAATTGTTTCAATATTGGTGGAAAGATCGATGTATCGAATATTTCTCCACTGTGGCGTAAGTCTGACAATGAGTGAAAAGAATGTCGTAGAGGAAAAACAAGTGCCAAGCGAGTTTAGCAAATAATCGAGGGATTAATGATTTATTGACACGACGATTGCAATAGTTATGTGTAATGGGCAAATAGGAATGCGTGCTTTTTCCGTGAAAACGAGAGTATGGAATACCGATCGGAACAGCTCCACCGGAAGCTCTTCGGACGATGACTGTTTCGTGCCTTTCGCAATTCTCTGTTCACATATTTGTCATTATTCACCGACGTTACGATCATCGAAGTACAATGGCGCCATATACTTAACCCTTAATCAGTATATTTGCAATAACTAGCATCGTGACACATTTATCTACTCCAAAATATGCTAATAAAATATATAAAAAGCAGACAACTTCATCTTTATTTTATGCAATTATAAAGCACAATATTCATTACTAAAAGTTTTTCGCGATACTAATTAAGGGTTCAGAATAAGTTAGAAAAATTAGTAAAACATTTAAGATTGTTCAATAATTCCATGGTAAAATCATTGACGATACTATTTATACAGGGTGTTTGGCCATCCCTGGGAAAAATTTTAATAGAGAATTCTAGAGGGCAAAATAAGACGAAAATCAAGAATAACAATTTGTCGATTGAGGCTTCAATAAAAAGTTATTAAAAAATTAAATTCAAAAATTTCAAATCGTTCTGGAAAAATTATATTTAGTTACAGGAGTCAATTATAATCATTTTTGGGCAATACATATACCCTCGAAATCCTAACCATTTTCAAGAAAAAAATTCCTTATCGAAAATGTAATCTGAGGCCTGAAATGGTTCCTCGAAATTTCAAGCGAATCTTTAAAACGTCATAACTTCTGAACGGATTGGACGATTTTAATGTTTAAAAAAGCAAACTACGCGTATTTTGGTGGAAAATATGTACTAATTGCAAAAATATTCGAAAAGTTGGTCCTTGACCCCGCAAAATGAGAAAAACCCCATAAAAATGGTCCAATTTTCAAGCAACCATAACTCCTGCAATAGTGAATATATTTCAATGAAACTTTTTTCTGAAGTAGAGCTCGTGGGTACCTACAGAAAAGTATTAGACAATTTTTCTGTAGGGCGTCAAACAAAATTACTAAAAATGAAATAGCAATTTTTAAGAAAAATCGACAGGGGTAGGTGCCTAATTTTTTCGTTAAAATTGAAAAGTTTCAAATCACTTTGAAAAAATTATTTTCGATAATAGGGGTCAATTACTATCATTTTTGGTCAATATACATACCCCCGAAATCTTTCCCATTTTCTAGAAAAAAATTCGAAAGGGTGTGAAATTTTTCGACAAAATTAAAAAATTTCAAATCATTCTAGAAAAATTATTTTTGGTTGCGAGGGTCAATTATAATCATTTTTGGTAAATAGACATACCCCGGAAATCTTACCCACTTTCTAGAAAAAAATTCAGTACGGGCGGAACTTTAAACGTTAATAACTGTTTAACGAAGCCTTCGTCAACAAATTGGTATTCTTGATTTTCGTCTTATTTTGACTTCTAAAATCCCTCAATAAAATTTTTCCCAGGGGTGGTCAAACACCCTGTATTTCCACTGTAATCTAAGGAACTCAATCTGATACTGCATTTACGTGTTTTATTTTATTTTGGACGTGTCATACGAAAGACACTGATAACTTTAATATCAGACTATATTACTGCTCTATACAATTTTTTGAAACGAATCGTTTAAAATTGAATTTAATAAATATGGAAGTACAACTGTTATTCTATATTTGATCATCACATAAGTTCGTTCGAATTACTAATTTTGAAGATAAAGTGTTTTACTTTAAATAATATCCTTACTTTTCTATATAAGGTGTTCGAATAAAAAGTTATTACAGTACCTATTATATAAATATTTTGACTATGGAATTTGAAAAATTAATTCTCAAGCTGAGATGTGGAAGAAAATAAATTTGAATGGGATTTGTGAGTTTTAGCAAGGTTACACAATTGGCAAGGTTACAAAAATTACTGAAACAAATTTTAGGTTATGTTAATAAATTATGATTTAACACTACGGAAATAGAAAAATTAATTCCGAGACGTCGTGGGAAAGTAAATTTGGATAAGATTTACGAATCTTTGCAAGGATACAAAAATAAGTACTGAAACAATTATGGTTTAAAATCAAAATTTTAAACTTGCAAAATATTATACGGTTTAAATCTGTCAACGTGTGAAGTTACAATTGTCAACATCGTCAAAGAGATCCCTCCGCAAACCAAAAATCAAATATTAAAATAGTTTTCTAAATATCGATTTAGAACGTTTCGAGCCTTGAAATCGGACATCTTTAAGATTACGAAAATGTGACTTATCGAGGTCTTCGCCTGGGGGCCTTAATATACAAAGAACAGTGTTAAAAGAAGGCAACGTATACGACTTACCGTATAAAAATCCGATTTGATGATTCCTGCGTAGCACAAAAGGATAAGTAACCGGAACGTGGGCGACGCGAACACGCATTTTAATATAACTAAAATCGATCGCAACGAGACTCACGGTGGACTGTAGATACGCGAATGGTCGATGCCTTGGCGTTGGATTTGATGACTTATTGACTCTGGTCCCGTGTTTACCGGACTCGGTACGACGGCCATGCGGCGCCAAGCTTCGAGAAATGCGGCCACCTTTGGAAGCGAACACATCCGACCGACCGATTGATCGATCCCGTTTTTTTCCCACGCTGCTTGTTTTCCAATTCGTTTTGCTACCTTAGTCGGCTGGATCATCGTTATCGTCGCTTAATTTGCGAATCTTAATCCGTTTTCGTATCCCTCTTACATTTATTAACCTCTTAACACTCGTGTCAGAGACTTATACAGTCACCTCGAGACGTCCATTTTGTGCAAAACTTGCGATACTCGCGAGCACAATCGACACATTTGCCAATTGGCGGTGAGTTTGTTATAATTGGACTGCGGATGTTTATGCATTTATGGAAAATTTTAATTCTCAACAAATTATGGAATGCACTAAGATACGAATTGGTATATTTAGGGGTTGAAACAATCCTCTACAATGCACCCGTTTCATTAATTCTATTAATAAAAATATGAATTTGCACGAAGATCCGTAGTCTAGTTGTAATTATTGATATCTATGAATTGAAACAATATTTTATATTATTACCCCGTAAGTTTTGTACTAGAACTTAAAGGAATATTTCAAATGTATTATGGAATTTTATGATAAACAGTAAACTATTGCTTATTTAATAACTTCATTTCATTTCTACGCCAATGGTTGATCTTTCGTTGAAACGTTGTAGTTGAATACTATCATTGATACAGTTACTGTTACTCGTATTCGTACACTATAAATGGTGTTCCACTATAAAAGAAAATTTCATTTATTTCAAATTTCATTTTCATTTATTCTTCTTCTTTTATTTCTTATTTTTTCATTTATTTTTACTTTTGTTTTTATTACACTATGTTACTTCCATTTACGAAGTAGATTTTTTTAATTATTAATGGGCAAGTAATGCTTAATTACAAAACCGATAGAAACGTATAATAACAATATAAACAGTGTAACAAATTAACAAATAAGTGGTGTTTTTCCAAATGGTCACCCATCCTAGTTCTGTCCGCGCCCAACGATGCTTCACTTCAGTGATCGAACGAGAACCATTCCATATTAAATAACATTTATTAGACACTCAATTTGATAACAAAATTAAAAAATATATAGTTACATTAATGTAGATATTCAATGTTTTACAGAAGTCCCTACTTATGCTAATCTAAGCTTTACCTTCACTTTTTGTTTTGATATTTATTTGAACATTGGTTGTGTATTATATCGAAATAATGTTAATTAAAATATTACAGAGTATTTATTCGCAGTCATTATAGAAAACTAGGGCGAAAACCAGTGTTTTCAACGTGGCATCATCATTGACAAAGTTTGTTTTTAATTTATTCAAACACAAGTCCTTAAATATCTCAATAAAAGAAAAAATGAATTTATATCAACTTCAAAAACAACGGTTCAATTCATAAGAAACAAGTTCTTTTTCATTTCGTGAAGCGAATCCCCCATTGTAGTGTACAAATACGAGTGGGAGTGACTGTATATATTAACTTGACAGCAAAGCAGGATCATCAAATATATTATATATAGAAAAAAACTAATGGACTGGGGAAAAAAGTAACATTAGATCTATTATGTCCAGAAAGTGGAATAATTTCTAGGTTATCTTCCAATTCGAAAAGGACAATGTTTGTATGCATGGTAACATTTCGATTTTAGTGGAATTCAAGTAACGTGCAAAAGTTTTTACGCGATTTCGATTTACTATTTCTTTTATTTATACTTTTTATTTATTACTACATAGTTTTGTGAAATATAATTTAGAGAAGCTAGGATCACCATTTTATATGTGTCTAATTCAAACAAAGCGCCATGAAAACCCAGATACTTCTGCTTTTAGACAAAATTAAGTATTTTGATTATTAACACAAGGGTTGATTTAAAATAGTAAATGCAAGGTTGGGAAAATTTTATTTTATTTATTAAATTTGTAAACTTTCTCGATTTAAGAGGGTCTTCTACTGCGAAGTGCATTTGTTTAAATTTTCTTGTGGAATTTTTTACGAATAAACAATAACACCTTTTGCAGTCAAATTTACAAGGTTTATTTCTACACGTTTCAGTGGCATTTTAAAATTTTTTGCACGGAAAAAGAGTTAAAATTGGTGGCAATGCATATTCTCAAACATAGTCAAACATAATTGCTTTTAAAAAAGGTCGACTCACAATGTCCATGGCTCAGACCATTTTGTTTGCTTAAAATGAAATAATATGAAAGATTCTTAATTAGTATGAGTTTGGGTATAACTAGTAACACTGAGCAGTAAAATCGTGCAATCAAATGTAATAAATAAAACGTTTATGTACAAAAATAGTCACTATCAACTGCTTGTCACAGACATTAAAAAAGGGGAGCAGAATGAGTATTTGAGTTTATAATATGAGTCGAAAAATTTGAGCAGTTAAATCGTGTAACCAAACATAATCAAAAAGTTGTTTATATACAAAAATAGCCACTATCAACCATATTTGCGTTCATAATTACTCACAGCACCGTGAACGGTTGCCCACAAAAGGGGTGAACGTGCTAAAAAAAAGCGTAAAATTTTGCAACAGCCGTACGTTAAACTTGTTTTCATTCGAATCATCGAAGGCGTCGTGAAAATAGCCGTTATGAAATTCGTCGAATATGGAGTACATGAGCCGTGTTAGAGGATGAACAACACATTAGTCAAAAGCAGTTCACGTGGTCGACGAGTACGCGCTTGGTATTTGTGAGCTGTCTACCAATTTGTTTCACCGTTTGACAAATGCATTCGGGGCCAGGATGGGCAAGTAGTTCGGCAAACTCGTTTGATGGAACGAAACGGCGGAGGGAAAAGTGGGGAAAAATAAAGTGATACGAGTACTCTCGTGCTGGTAACGACGATGGTAGTGGTGGGTCCGTATTACAGCACGCCGCTTGGATAGTAGATTGACGTTCGCGTTTGTGTTACCATCGTAGGTATTGGTCTTCCCGTTCAATGTCGGTGTACGTGTGCGTACGCGTGGTACGTAAATCGCGACGATGTTGGGGTGATATCGATGATGACGGTGGAGGAAAAGAAGCGTCCGTATTGGTCGGAGACGACGACACCGGTGATTGGTGTGGCAGGAGGGGAGTACAACAGACCGAAAGGGGAAAGGATAGCGAAGGGTGGTGGTGGGCTGATGCTCTGATTTGGGTTACTAAACTGTAAACAAATTCTAACTTTTCGTTCCATCGATTATCGATTGGCGCCGAGTGCACAGACCTCCGAGTACACTGGCACGGTATGTGCGGTGTACACGTCGATTTCATGAGTAATACGAGCGTAGATGATAGCGGGTGTCTCTAGGAGCACTATTCTTCCGTAACAGCCGACGACGATCGTAAAGAGATCACGATGCGAGTTACGATTCAAGTTACGATACAAAACTTTCTCCCCCGGCAGCTAAATTATGAAGTATTCATCGGGGCGAACAAAAAACGATAAACACCGATTTGTAATGTCGATTCTTTTTTGAGCACGGCAGGAACAAAAGTTGGCCGAATTTTAGATCCATTCGTAAACTAACTTTTGTTTACGTGTTATTCGTAAATTTTTTTTATAGAGTGTCTTCTAGCGTCAACCTTTGACAAAATCGATTTCTTTTTGAAGTTTCTTAAAAAATATAGTTTGGAAAATATATCTGGAAAATGTTATCCTTGAACTCTTGAAATTAACGAAGTTATTTCAAAGGACATGATTTATAATTAAAAGCGTTTTTCTTGAAAGTATGTTTACCAGAATGGCGTCCAGGATATCTCAAAATCCTCTTGAACAATTGGCTTATAATTTTAAGTGCACGTTCAGTACACGTATCACTATAGCTCGTACCAAAATGAACCTAAAATTTTTATATTTTATCTTACTTTAAACCCCGAAGTTTAAAAGAAAGCATGGAAAGATCGATAATCAAACTTCAAAATATTGTCATTTCTTTAACTATCGACTTTTTTCTTTTATTTTACTACCAGCTATATCCGAACTCATACTAATTAATATACACGGTAGGAAAAATTTTAATGGGAGATTCTAGAGGCCAAAATAAGACGAAAATCAAGAATATCCATTTCTTGACTGAGGCTTCATTAAAACGTTTTTGAAAAATTAAATTAAAAAATTTCAAATCATACTAAAAAAATTATATTTAGTTACAGGAGTCAATTATAATCATTTTTGGGCAATACACATACCCTCGAAATCCTAATCATTTTCGAGAAAAAAATTCCTTATCAAAAATATAATTTCAGGCCAGAAATGCTTCTCTGAAATTTCATGCGAATCTTTAAAATGTCATAACTTCTGAACGAATTGGACGATTTTGATGTTTAAAAAAGCAAACGACGCGTATTTTAGTGTAGAATATATAGAAATTATAAAAATATCCGAAAAGTTGTTCCTTGACCCCGTAAAGTTAGAAAAACCTCATAAAAATGATCCAATTTTCAAACAGCCATAACTCCTACAATAGAGAATATATTTCAATGAAACTTTTTTCTGAAGTAGAGCTCATGGATACCTACAAAAAAGTATTAGACAACTTTTCTGTAGGACGTCAAACAAAATTGTTAAAAATCATAGACGAATTTTTAAGAAAAATCGATAAGGGGGTAGGTGCCTAAATTTTTCGACGAAAAAAAAAATTTCAAATCGTTCGAAAAAAATTATTTTTTATTGCGGAGCTCAATACAATCATTTTTGGTGAATACACATACCTCTGAAATCCTACCCACTTTCGAGGAAAAAATTCAGTGAGTCGATCTTTTTTAAAGGCGATTATGTTTGACTATGTTTGAGAGTATGCACTGCCATCAATTTTAACTTTTTCCCCATCCAAAAAATTTAAAAATAACATTGAAACATGTAGAAATAAACCTCATAAATTTGATTGCAAGAGCATAGTTTATTCACCAAAAGTTTCACAACAAAGTCTAAACAAATGTACTTCACACTAGAAGATCCCATTAAAATGGTAAAACGAGAAGTGATATTTGACAATTTTTTTACAGCATAAGGGTTTGATGAAACTTTTAGCCACTTTCCACATATATTGTTTAACATTTCAAGATACAAATATTTTTTTTTCGTTACGTTTTATCGACTATGAATGAAATAATAAATGTTATTCGACAACGTTGATCGGCGTGCAGTCTAGAATTTTTTTCCTTTGATCTAGAATAAAAAATCGAACGACATTTTGTTCATAATAGTACTACGCATCGTATGAACTAAAATTCTCTTTAAAGAATGCAAAATTGTCGAAGATACACGACTCTGAACACAAAAAAATGATTCTTGCAATAAATATCTAATTTAATTATGCGATAAACATAGTTGAAATAATTTTTATTATGATGGATGTTAGTTCATGCGATGTGTAGTACTATTATGAACAAAATGTTGTTCGATTTTTTATTCTAGATCAAAGAAAAAAAATACTAGACTGCACATAAGAAATAACATTTGTTATTTCATGCAAAGTCGATAAAACGTAACAAAAAAAAGTATTTGTATCTTGAAATGTTGAAGAATATATGTGAAAAATGGCGAAAAGTTTCATTGAACCCTTATGCTCTAAAAAAATTGTCAAATGTCACTTCTCGTTTTACCAATTTAATACTTTTATTCGTTATAGGCGAATAAAATTTGCCCAACTTTGCATTTCCTATCTAAAACTAAGCCTCGTGTTAATAATCAAACTACTCATTGTTTTTGAAAACGGTAGTATGGAAACAGTTATTTTGGGAATTATTTCATCGAGCAAACATAATTTTTAATAGCAATGATGCAATTACACACAAAATGTTTAGCATCCTTTATAACCATTACCGAGAATACTTTTATATTTATCAGGAGTTAATTATAATTTTACATATTTCAAGAAATATACTATTTTAAAAATTTCATGTTATTAATCCCTATATTCCAAGAGTTATAGAACTTTGAGTAAAGCCACGTTTAGTTGTAAATTTGTTAAAATGTATATTTTCTTAAGTTTACAGTATCGAAATAAAGAATATTTAAAATGTGCTACCTTTTTGCCCGGTAGTGTAAGTTTTTTTTTTTTGAAGTATAAGAACGTTTGCTCGAAATTTCTTTTCCTTATTCGTCGATATGGAAACGCAACAAAATATTATTGAGAGTCATCGATGAAGAATTTTTATCGGATACAAGATCTACGACGATTCCCCGATGACAATCGAGGGCGAGGAAGACCGCGACGTCCCGCGTATTCGCGACAAATATAAAAATGCAAATGCGAGTGGAAAAGGCGAGGTAGAGCGTAGAGGAAGAAGCCCGCGATCGTAAACCGGTGTGACGCCAGCAGAGACGCGCGAGAATTGCAACTCAAACATAATACGACTCGAAGAAGGACGAAGAACTGCTGGTTGCTTCGTTGGAATACTTTTGGCTACCGCGTAATCGGAGTTCAAACCGGATTGAGGGTGTAAAGCACGTCACTACCGGAGACCCCACATCGAGAAACACTCTGTGCACCTTAATGGCGCCGTGGAAAGAATGCTTTATCAAAAAAGATACAGTTACAGAACTAAAACGTCCGTAATTAAAACATATTCGTAACGCCCAGTAACTCTAAAGTCGAAAGCAATAGAATCTGAAAGAGACGGTTGAAAATAGTCATTCTCCCTACGGATTGGGAAATGACACTTTGGTTATTAGGTTGGTGCACAAAAAGATATTTTCATAGACTAAAAAGTTCTCCAGAAAATTCTACAAATCAATAATAAAACTTAATTTCCTTGAGAAGTTATTTTATTGTGAAATCCCAAAACAATTTTTTTTATATTTTCGTGAAAAATTTAGTGTAAAGTTTTGTTCTTTCGTATCTTTTTAGTCCACGAACATAATAAACTTTTTATGAGTCATTCTCGGAACTATATTTTCTAACTGGTTTCAATGACATCTAAAAATCTAGTTTTTGATGTGTATCTTCGATATAGTTTTTTATTATATGAAAAACAAGCTCCAAAGTCGAGAATTTTTCTAGTAAATTGGTATAGAATATTAAGGTATAGTTGATTGTTTCTTTTTACATTTTAATAGAACTATAATGGTAGGATCAATTGCATTATTCTTTTCAAACGGAGCTAGCCAATTCTTCTCGCATAAATCGATTCTACGTGAAAGGTGTAAGATCGTCGAAAACTGGATACTTTGGGAGATATTTTTTTCTGTTTTTTTAAATGTTACAATTGTCTTTCAAAGTATCGAGTTCTCGATAAGTATTACCTTCTACTTTCTGCATGTAGAACGGTCTACTTCGTTCCAGTTCAGCTAATAACCACAATCTGTAAACTAAGAGCACTCAAGATACAAATCTATCGCAAACTGATTGAAATGTGTTTATAAATCGCATTCCTTTCTTGACACTTGAAACCACGGCCATCGGTGCGTTGCGCAATTTCAACACAGAGAAAAATACGAAACATATAATCAATCATAAAAAAAACAACTGCATACTGTATACAAAATTGAATACAACTCAATTTTTCAATTGTTTCTTAAACAGTTCTGATACGCAATCGTTAAAATTAATGTGGATTTAATAATTTAAATACCATCGCGTTTCATTTTATTTTCATCGTGAAAACATTATTATGATACTAGCGTCCAATCGGAAACATACTTTTTAATAAAACACTATACTCCTTTGTTAATAGGTTGAAAACAATTGCAGACAAAATTTCTTATTCAAATCTAATTTCTAAAAGATTCTACATTTTGAATAGAAATCATTGTATGCATATTTTTATTTTGAAACATTTGAGGTTTTCTTTAATAGACGGAATGTTCAATATTTGGAAGTTATAAACAAATATGGATTCGAGTCTTTTTATAGTTTTAAACTAATTTTTTCACGTCTAATATGTGTACGGTAAACTATTAAACTTAATAAAATATTTGTAACGTGATTTAACAATACTGAACCGCTTCCAAACTTTCGACCAGGCACGTTTCGGACGAAATATTTATTATCGCGTTTAAACTTGGACGGGTACGGCTTTCGAGCGAGTTAATTGATCGATAATGGCGTCCGAACGAGCGAAAATTTCAGATTCCCAATAAAGTCGTCGCACGTTGGAGGAATGATAAACAGCGAAGGCGGTCGTTGATTATTACGTAAAAAAATGATACTTTATTAGAGCCAGTTCGTGGGTATTAAATCTTGCAATACCGAGGATACGGTGGCGGTAAAGGAAGGTTTCCTATACAGTTGTGGCATCCTTTAGCTCAGCATGAGGTACATTGTGATGCATTCGAAGTTCCATCGCTTACTTTTGCTCTCTTTGAGGGCTGACCCATTCTCACGGACCCGAGGAGTCTGATTCTCTCTCTTAGTGAATACAGGCGATGTATAAATGACCATTCAAATGAGGCTCACGATCGCGCGGCCATGACGTTTGTTTTCTATTCGGCTTAAATCCAAATGGCAGCCCGAGTCGAGTAAGGAGGATTAACGGCCGCCTTTTTTTCTAAATGGTCCGCAAGGAGGCGAAAAGAGAGGACGAAATGTCGTCAGTCCTTTTCACTTTTTCGCTTTGCATTGTGCCCCTTGTATGAAAATCCTTTTCAATACAGAGCCAATAGTCACAAGACACACGCTTGTCATCGCTAATAAACCGCTTCGACTTCCATTAACGTTCTAAGAAACGTTTTTCACCTACGTTTCGTGATCGCGATTGTTTCGCAACCGCTGCAATTCAAGAACCTTATTCACTATACCATAAATACGAAATTATACACTTTTCTATGCAGGGTGAATCGTCCGAGATGTTGAAATATTTTCGAAACCGCTGGCTGTATTCAGAATCGTTATTCAATTAGTATTTTTGTACATGGACGAGTAGATGACACTTGAAGGTCAAAAATAGAAAGACAGTTAAACAAAATATATTTTTTGATATGCTACTCGATTCAGCTGGTCATTCTCTATAAGAAAGTATAAACCTAGTTGCATCGAAGAATCTCTACTTTAGGAGATATTTTAATTTAAATATGGCGTACTACTAGTACAACTGGCAAACATCTTATTTTAATTACATGTGATACTTTCGTCTACAAAGTGATAGAGTCTCCATTATTATGTTTACTGGAAAACCTTTATTTTCGAATATATTTTAATTTAAATATGGTAGAGTACTGGTACAACTGAACGTAGATGACATTTGAAGGTCAAAGATGCTTTTTAAATAAAATATATTTTTTGATACGCTACTCGATTCAGCTGGTCATTCTCTATAAGAAAGTATAAAGCCAATTGCATCAAAGAACCCTTACTTTAGGAGACATATTAATTTAAATATCGCAGAGTGCTGGTACAACTGGCAGCCATCTTGATTTAATTAGATCTGGTACTTTTGTCTACAAAATGATAGAGTCTAAGAAGTTGGATTTATCTGTAGTATTTTATCTATTATTACGTTTACTGAAAAACCTTTATTTTCGAAGATATTTTAATTTAAATATGGCGGAGCACTGGTACAACTGAACGTAGATGACATTTGAAGGTCAAAGATACTTTTTAAATAAAATATATTTTTTGATACGCTACTCGATTCAGCTGGTCATTCTCTATAAGAAAGTATAAAGCTAATTGCATCAAAGAACGCTTACTTTAGGAGATATTTTAATTCAAATATGACATAGTACTAGTACAGCTGAAGTCACGTGAAAGATACTGCAATCAGAATTCCATCGATAATGCAGACATTCTTAGATTATGTATTACGTTTTACTTGAATTAGTATACAAAACGTTATCTGTAGTAAACATAAGAACATATAAAGATAAATCCTACTTCTTAGTCTCTATCACTTTGTAGAGAAAAATAACGCATGCAATTAAAACAAGATGGCCGTGAGTTGTACCAGCACTCTGCAACGTTTAAGTTAAAATATTTCCTAAACTAAAAGTTCATTCATATAACTAGCTTTATACTTTCTTATAGAGAATGACGAGCTGAATCGATTAGCGTATCAAAAAATATAATACAATATTTAAAAAAACAAATTTTACGTACGTTTGTCAAAAAAAAAATGGTTCCTTCCTTGTGCACGATTTATTTTTCACTTATGCTCGGTTGTAGTAGCCGCGTCGACGCGACCTGTATACGTATATACATTCTGACATTTAGACCGTTAATAGAATTATTGAATTATTACGCCGCGCGTCTTACAAATCAAATTAACCATGAAGGATTGCTTTATGAACACAGGAGAAAGAAAACTCAAACTGCGACTTTAACCGACGGCTGTTCCATTATTGCTAAATCCCTAACAAACGGCCATTGTCGCGAGTGTCAACGGCTTTCTGGACGCATAATCGAGCCAAGATGAACTGCAACGAGCCCAAAAGAAGAGGGAAGAGATTTTCGTCGGCCTAAGCTGATTAACTCGACCGCCGTTTAGCAACCGGTGATCGAGACTCGTTCTGGATATCTGCACCGGGATAAAGGATCGTTCCCCATCTGGTTTACTCAGCTGTGAATCGACCTGCAAACTCCGCGTTCCACGAACAAATTGTTTGCAACTGTCGGTGGATCGTTTAAACAACTCGTTGACCGACGCAGATTTCGTCAACTAGGATTCATCAAAGCAAGAATAATAATCAGGAATAGATAAATATTTTATTTGCTCACTCTCTAGGCAAACATTTATTCATTTGCATAGGCAATACACGTATTAACGTGTTTATTCGTATCTTATTAACGGAGGAATTTTTGAAGTGGGTGTAATTTAGATGAGGAAAATGTATTAATTCTATTTTCAGGAGATTATGATGAAATATTTGTGTAATATATTCTGTATATTACGAACAGCGACTTAATAAAATATTTATCCATTCTTATATACAGAGATTGTTAATACTGGTTAATTAATACTGGTTTTTGAGAACTCTGTGTCGGCCATTTTAATGGGGAGAAGTGAACAGATAATTATAACGAACTAATATATTTTAGCATTTCCATATAAATATATTATTTCATTTTGCTTTTATTTTGTCTATTTTATAATAATATTTTACTTTTCTGTTCATATTCTGTTATTATTAATTAATTAAGTTCGTTATATACATTTTACTTCGTGTTTTTCTCAGTATTATTACGTTCTATAATTCAAATTTATAGAAAAATATATTTGCATAGAAGTTTCGATTTTAAATTAAATGTTCATTTATATCTAATTTAATCAATTTGTATTTAGTACGTATCCTAAATAATTTATTTTAAGTTCTACTTGAGTTGCAGTTTATAATTAATTTGAGAATAATCACGACGAGAAGAAGCAATTATTTGTATAAATATTTAAAGAAGAATTATCAATTTATATTTGATACGTATCCCAAAATAACTTATTTTAAATTCTACTTGAGTTGTAATTTATAATAAAATTGAAAATAATTGCAACTAGAAGAGATAATGATTTATACAAATATCTAAGCAAGAATCATCAATTTGTATTTGATACATATCCTAAATGACTCATTTTGAAGACTTCCACTTGAGTTGCAATTTATAATTAATTTGAGAGTAATCACGACGAGAAGAAGTAATTATTTGTATAAATATTTAAAGAAGAATTATCTATTTGTATTTGATACGTATCCCAAAATAACTTATTTTAAATTCTACTTAAGTTGCATTTTATAATTAATTTGAGAGTAATCACGAGAAGAAGTAATTATTTATATATATATATTTAAACAAGAATCATCAATTTGTATTTGATACATATCCTAAATGACTCGTTTTGAAGACTTCCACTTGCATTGCACTTTACGATTAATTAAATAATCACGACGAGAAGAAGTAATTATTTTTGTACAAATATCTAAACAAAAATCATCAATTTGTATTTGATATGTATCCTGAATAACTTATTTTAAGTTCTACTTGAGTTGCAATTTATAATTAATTTGAGAGTAATCACGACGAGAAGAAGTAATTATTTTTGTATAAATATCTAAACAAGAATTATCAATATATATTTGATACATATCCTAAATGACTCATTTTGAAGACTTCCATTTGCATTGCACTTTATGATTAATTAAAGAATAATCACGACGAGAAAAAGTAATTATTTTTGTATAAATATCTAAACAAGAATCATGACTCATTTTGAAGACTTCCACTTGCATTGCACTTTAGGATTAATTAAAGAATAATCACGACGAGAGGAAGTAATTATTTGTAAAAATATCTAAATAAGAATTATTTAAACTAAATATCAAAGTTGCAGAGATTGAACGATTCGTTCGTCGGTCGATTAGCCCTAAACGGGCCTTAATTGTGAGTAGACTAACGAGGTGTCTCGTCGTTTTGTCCTCGTCTGCCCTCCAGCGTGGGTGGTGCGTCGTTGGGCCTCGAACGAACGAGGTTCGAAAAAAATCCATGGGTCCGGGAGTAATCGAATAACCGAAATCCCGAAAGCCAAGGTTGTATTACATTCTGATTGGCAGACAATCATATACGAGCCGCTAAATTGAAAATAAATACCGTGCCGTGGAATTATAATTACTTCTTAAAAATCTTTCAACGCCCCCGTCGCCCCGAGCAGAAAAATATTTTTGTCGAGCCGAGAGGGGCGTCGAAAGATATTAGCGAACCATACGCCGCCCTTTTCTGCGTGCCTAATATACGAAGAGCTGCGAAGCGACGAATATAAAACCCGCCGCCTGCGGTCGTTTCTTCTTTCTGCCAGCAGGACTAATGGCTAGCATGGTTTTGCAACTGAAAGGAACAGCGACGCGGTTGAATCCACCAGCGTCAGTCCGCGTAAATTGCCTAATTTAGACGCGAGGCCAGACGGGTCACCGTTTCTTAGCGAGGGCAATCAAAGGTATGCCAAAAGGGGTTGCGTAGCTCATTAGACTACCGCATTCCGCCGATCATACGGCTTCTGCATTAGACCCTTTTCGGTTCCTTTTCAATTAAACTGGCCGAAATTTCTGTTAGAAAGTACGGACCAGAGGCGGGGACCGTGCAATATATGGGGAAAAGTATCCACATAAAATAGCGAGAAATCATAGCGTGACATCGCCGGATGATGATACATCGCAACATTCGCGCCCGGAACACTACATCCTGCGGGATGGAGAACAACTATAATAGCTACATTGATCTATTGCTCCGCGAAACGCAGAAGCAACTGTATCAAATGTGAGATAAAGATTACATAACGTGTAAACCGTAACTTTAAAAAACTTGTGAGGCATAAATATAACAAAATATAGTAGTACACGTCAGTTTATTTATTACCAAAATAAAAAGCTTTTGAAAAGTTTAAAAAATAATTGTGGATTGATGTGTCAAAAAGATAGCAAGTTATTCTTAAAATATATTCAATATATGTTTATAAAAATATAGTTTTTTAATATACTGTGACTTTACTTTTATTTGACACAAAGATTACACAACGTTGAAGCGTAATTTTTAAAAATTTGAGAAGCTTAATATTATATTGATTTCGAAGTTTGTAGTACGTGATAAATATAACAAAATATATTAGTATACGTTTGTCTATTTATCACCAAAATAAAAAAATTTTATTCTAGATAAAAATATAGTTTTTTAATATCCTGTGACTCCACTTTTATTTTACTCAACTTGTACTAAATGTTTTGTTGGAGATTTGAATCATTTTTTAACCAACTTTCGACTCGACTATTTTCAATTTTGCTGAGTGCAATTTAATTCTTTGATAGTTGGAAATTATTTTTCCCTCAAACGTACGGATTTTATTTAATATGCCTAACAATATTCTACAATATTCGAGTGATTTTATCAATCATTCTATTTAAATATTTGGCTGTACGAAGTACCCCTGTTCTGTTGAAAAATAAAATTTTCAACCCTCCCAAATTGCCCACAAAAACGAAATTTTGTTTTCAGACAATTGTAAATTAGAATTCTCATAATTTGTCATATAATTATTTTCATTATTTGCACTCCGAGAGTCTTCATTAATACGAACAATTATCAATACCAAATGCAATTTTCACAAAAACGAAATTTTAACTTTAAAGAATTGCAAACAAGCCTACTAACAATTGATTTTTACAGCCTCGTTAAAATTCCACGAGTCCTATCTAGATTTATTTTCTCCAACATCCAATCTTGAGAATTAATGTTTTAGTGAAAAATCGTGTCACCCATATAGGGTGGTCAACGTGTTACGGGGTAAATAAGTCCATGGCGACCATAAACGATACGACGCAGGTTTCAGCGTTGTCTTTTAACAAGAATAAAGCAGTCGGTCTGGGAAGTCGTTATTGAAACGACGCGTAATCGTCGGCGGATGTCGCGGCATGAAATAGTGCAAATAATTTTACGCTATTTCGAATCACGTGAGTGCTCCATATAGAAACGGAGCGGCGCGTGGCGAGTGCCCGAGGCGAGGTGCAAACCTCGCGTGTCACAAATTACTTTAGCTTGTCGAGGTTCAGTAGGTACAGCGAAGCATTTGCACGCTTACTTATTTACTTGCTCGCTTTGGAACATAGTAATATATCGACTTTACACCGTACACCACTACCGTCGAGCTTCTGTTATCCGCAGCCTCGATACACTAACTCAGACTCTGTATTCTTTCCGTACCGTATTTACTACCTACGATCCATTTCCTCGACGTTTCTTTTCCTCGTTTCTGTACGTAGCCAGCCATTTTGTTGACAGGAAACAACACGCCTGTTACGTGCAATTTGTCTTTCTGCGTTATTACCGCGCCCCTTTACGACTCAATTTAAGAAATCGACGCGTCTAGGATTATAAAATGAAACGCACTCGTATAACTTTATATTTTTACACGCACCCTGTATTAACTTTACGGCCACTGAAACCTTCTGGCTCCTGACTTCGACAACTATACGAATTTCCACTCGATGGCCTGCACCGGAATAGTTTTCCAAAATTTACTGTGTTAAAATTATTTATCCTTTCTATTTAAATATTATTGTAAACGAAAATATAAAAAAACGATTCCAATTGTATTTCTCTAATAGTATTGCACTAATATGCGGTTAGAATAACCAGAATGATCGGTTTTCTTTGTCACGTTTGTTTCTAGGCTACAGTATAATGTAGTTTTTGTTAATTGTATTGTATCTTACGTTTTTAACATAATAAAGTGAAAACAAAAGTCTAAAGAACATGAAATAAAATAGCTCCCAAACGATTCCTAAGGGGTTAAATAATTCTGCACCAAAATAACTGAGGGGGAAAATGTTCATTAGTCACAAATTAACGTTTTTGTGTTTTGTCTATAAATATTCTTATTAAAAATATAAATCACTGAACTTTATTATAGAATTCAATTTATTATCCTTCAACCTACGTCCAGCTTCGGGTCCATTTTGACCCGTGCAAGCTATCCATTTTAGATATACCAATTATCTAGTTTTAATAAATGAAAATAATGATGATTATAGCTGGAAAATCGTATGTGTATAAAGAACGATGATTTAGATTTGGGTGAAAACAGACCCGTCGTTCATAGTTGGAAGGTTGAGACAGCGAGAAAACAGTTTGCTGTTTGGGTTCGAAGAATGTTCCCCGACGATTTGTCATTTAATTTCGAAGGGGTTGTCAGGTTGGAGGAAAATCTGATCCGCGACGAAGCGTCAATGGAGTCTGGGATCAATAGATCGTTCACGCTCGAGATTCTTGCGAGTAAATACTTTGATAAGCTATCATGGTATTTGTAAGAGGATTCTTATGCAGTCGAAAACTTTTAGGTATTCGGCTACCTTATAAATATGTACGAACACCATGTGCACGTATATCAAACGAGATGGGTTGAATGTCTCGGTTTCCTCGAAGCAACCACGGCGAGCCATATATCGATCAATATAGCTCGTAAATACGACTTTACTCGTATCTATTTATTGGCTCGGTATATAAATAGCTGTTGCTTGTAACCTTTTATCGTCGATATCACTGAAAAACAAATTTCTAATATTATAGTCTGCTTATGGGAACTTTTAATTCGCGACGGGTATCTGTACACTTCCACGTAGCTCGTGGCACGAAATAGGGGATGATTTCTCGAGAAGAAATAAATAAAACTTTCCAACTGTTCTTCGACTAGATATTTTTAAACTGAACGTTATAACAAATAAATTGAATTTGAAATTGAAAATAAATATAATTGAATTATAGAAACTGAAATAATATGTTTTGGATAATAATAATTAATGATAAAATTAATATTATTGAATTATTTATAGATGATTTGATTATTTGTAATAATAAATGGTCAGCTAATATATTTGCGGTTAATCGAATAGATAAATATTATGGTTGAAAATATTTAGTTTTGAATAAAACTTCTATTGCAAATTAATTTAGCTCTGAATAGTTATATTATTAAGCGAACATATAAATATCAATTTTATTAAATCCCATAGCTCGTCGATATCATCGTAAATATCAAAGAGAATATCTTTGTATCCTCAAAAATTTTCATTAAAACTTATTTATGAATCTATGGAAATCAGAAATTCTGATTAATTTGTTTGAATTTAAGTCGATGAACTATCGGTTATATTTAAAGACGATTCGTTAATCAATTTCATACGAAAAGCTTGAAATAACTTTCTGTACTGGCATTTAAACTAAAGTGAGACAAACAAAAATGCTGAGAATATTATTATAAATTATTATAAATGTTGGAATACCATAATTAGACATAAGATAAAATATGAACCTCGACAAATGTAATAATTTGAATGGATAATGATATAATGACTGAATTTGTAAAATCACGTACACGTGACAGCGGCCGTCAAAGTGTGAATTTCAGTCCAAGCTTTCTGATTGAATTTTTGCAAACAATTTCTACAGGAAAAATTTCTAAAATATAAATTTTAACATTGTAAACCATAAATAATTACGTAAATAGGTAAAGAAAACAAAATTCTTTACTTCTTTTTCATTTTAATTTCCTTTTTCCAAAATATTCTAATATTTCCAATATATTCCAAAATTTTAACTCTCATAATCAACAAAATATATTTACGATTGTTATCGATCCAAAAGAAGTGAAAAAATCATAAATTTTGATATATAATAATATATGACTAATTAAAACGAATATGTACCAATGTTCACTTATAAAAGTATTAATATTTCTGTACGTACTTTATAATATTTGCAATACAAGTTCATAAAATGATAACAAACAATTAGTTTTAAAGTAACTGGATGTATGAAAAAGTTGATTCGTATTCAAAACCATAAAAAATTGATGATCAATTTCATTACTTTTAATATTTATATTAGAGAAACGTAAGGACCATTTTCGAGTTTTTTATTTAATCTTGTACGAGAATAAAGTAATGAAATACCAAATTTCCGTGGAAAACTCTTTCGAATTAGAGAAATCAATTTCCTATATTGACGATAATCGCATAATGGCGGCTATTGAACAGTATACGCCGGAATCTTGTAAGACTCCATCGATGGGACAATACGAGAGGTATATTCATAAAATGACAACCACTGTGCCTGGACGAGCCGCGTGGCCGCGGAAGATAACCAAGAGCTTAATTGTTTCTGGTCTGGCAACTCTCTATGCAGTCTGCAATACGTACCAGGCGAAGGTGCGCCTTTGTTCATCGAATCGAACGCAAAATTTGCATGCACGGCCGAACGTAAGCCGCCCTCTGAACTTTGAACCATTTCAGACGCAAAAAACAATGACCACACCTTTCTCCAAATGCGATTCATTTATGCAACATGTTGATCCCCAGTTGCTTTCCAAGTATTGAAATTGAAGCTCGTCTCGAGCCGCGTGTACATCCTCGATTTAAAGTCCGTTTTATCGGTCTTGATATCTCGATAGTTGGAATAACCGTGCATCCTTTGGCTGTATTTCAAGATACAGATAAAACTTGGAAACAGGAAATCCCATTTCACGAGATTTAACTCGGTGTCGCGGCCAACGTGGTCTCGATTATTAATTTCACAATTATCCTTAATATACAGCCGGGTCTCGAGTAATTCGAATCTCGCGGGGAAAAAATCTTCGAACCGCAGAGATTTCGTTTCATCGAACTTTCGATGGAGAAAAATTCAAATTACAGAAATAAGTGGAGTTATGGAGGCGAATTTTGATTTACAGAGCTTCACTGAATTCCAATTGTAGAAGTAAAATAATGCACTTCTTTGGGTAGTTTAATTAACAAAATTATTGTTTCACCCCGTAACTGGAATTGTGGGATATTTCAACTCTTCGATGATTACATTAATTTATTCGTAAATAATATTGTGGTCTATTATTATGTGTATCTAAATGCTTAAAATGAAGTAAATTATATAAATGCTGCTTATTACTTTTTCAAAGTGTATTTTGGAATGCTCCACGATACTTATTGCATTTTATAATTGTACAATATCAATTAAGGGTTGAAAAGATTTTCGAATCATCGAGGTTCCACTGTTTTTACATTTGTCACTGTTGGAGCTTTGAGGTGCAAGCAATGTCTTTACTTAAAAGGATTATTATAACACTTGACCCTTGAAACCTTTAAATACGAGCAGCATAAATCTCTACAATTTGCACAAATGCGTATATCTATAGAAACAAAATGGCAAAGAGTCACATTTACAGATGAAAAGAGATTTAATTGAGACAAATCTAACAGTTTTATTACTATTATCACAGTAGAAGTAAAAGTACAATATTGAGACCAACGTAAAATTCCAAAATGGCCGAAGCAAATTACTGTGTTAATAGAAACGCTACTGTAAAGAATATACAGCTGTGTTCTGCAAAGATAAGAACACTGAATACAATGAAAATTGCAAAAAAAACTTCTTAATACGAGAGACTGCAAACAAAATGGCGAAGAGTCATATTCATAGACGAAAAGAAATATAATCGAAACGAATCTAACAGTCCCAGTTTTTAGTATCACAATAAAAGAAATAATACTTTCTAAGTTGTCGTAAAATGGAAGCTAGGAGCATAATGATTTAGTTAAATAAAATGTATGACACGAAGGATAATAGTAAACAGTATATGGTGGATCGTAAAAGGGCAGTAAAGGATTTAGGGAAAGCGTAATCATTGTTTTATATCCGACTTATTCGAAATGGATACTTGGAGTATCCAGGCACCGCGGTTATTGAACAACTGTGAGTACTTTGGTAATTAGGGTTAGCTGCAGCGAGTATTAGGGTTAACTACAGTGGTTCTAGAATGGCGCAACTCTGCCATGAATGTTACACGCGATATTAGAAGGTAAAAACCATTTGTTTTTATATTTTCTTTTGCTATTTCGAGTCTTGTGCCAGTTTCAGTTTCAGAATAATTTGTACATGTATTAGTATAAATCATCCTACGCCAAATCGATCATTTTTGTTCTTTATGAATTCTTAATGTCCACATCTGTTAAACATACGGTTATGAAAAGAATACATTGTAATAAAATAAATTTTGAAAAAAGTTTATTTAGAATCCTTGACTATGCTTTAACTATTAAAAATAACCATATTGGAATGCATCGAATGGATAATAGTAACTCTTATGATTTTATGGTCCTCTTTATATATTTCGATTTTTATAAAAATTGTAAAAAACGTTTTAAATAAACCGTAGAGAAAATCTTTTCTGATAAAGAAAAATTTAATGAAATTTATAGGTCACGTTAATAATGTTCACCATAAATTTTGTAATTAATATATTCGTGAAAATATTGTTTCGTTTCAACAATTATCCTCAATGCGAATAGAATTAAAGTGACGAGTTTATCTCTGTACACTTTTGTTTATAAAGTTAGTCTACTAGTCAAAGATATTAAAAATAATTTGAAGAAGGAAAATATTTCCGTATTTTTCGACGTGGGTTTTCAGAAATTATTGGATGCAGAACACAGAACATTACTGAGAGCATTCATTTTACATTTCGTTGAATAATCTATTACTAAAACACATTTCTCTTAAACGCAAGAAGATACTAAATCAGACATAAAAATAGGGGTGTCGACTTTGGAAGACATTCTCAACGATCATTTTTCTCACAACTTCGTAAATTTAAAAATTCCTCGTCATTTTTCACGTTAGTTCTGTTAACATAGATTCTTAAATAACAGGTTAAAGAAGGTCGCTGAAAAATTAATTTAATATTAAGAAACTTGTAGGAATAAGTTTTGTTCATTTTCCTCTCGCGAGGAACCGGATGAAAACTGTCAATTATGGACGATTATGACGAACACGAGTCCGTAGTTAAAACCGAACGCTATGATTACCGCGTGTTAATTCGTAACATAATAAAGACGTTAAACCGCGTACGATTTGATCCGATGATTCACGAATCGTGGCGTAATTACTATATAAAATGCCAAAACACGGCTGTTACGACGGAATAATAAAAAGAGCACTAACAAAACTGGCCGAACGTTTTAGCGTCTATAATGGCCACCCATATCCTTTTATGCTCCATCCTCCAGCTTTCCACTGTGCTGTTCGAGGCCGACTATATAACATCGACGTGTGCGTCGAATTTAAAAGAATTTTTAGGAATACGGGTATCTCGGTATATTTATCAATCGCCTTAAATTTTACACCGCCGATCTATCGATGCTTCAAACTTTATCTTTGACATTTTATTATCATAAAAAAATGATGGTATTATAATGTACGAGCTCCATAAACATAGGTGTAACGTAATATACGACGCATCGGTTTATGATTTTTTTTTTTTTTTTTTTTACACCGCGCACGTATTTGTTTACGCGTGTGTGGACGAGAAGAAAAAAAAAAAAAGAAAGATCGCGCGTATATGTGTCAGCGTACGTACGCGGCGCTTATTTAGTGGCGCGTCGGCGCCTTTTTTCCCCTTAGGGCCTTAAGGTCGTGGGGTCAGCTGGGCGGGGATGGAAGTCCTTCTCTTCTCTGCCCTTCTAAGACCCTACCCAGATCGCGTGTCTTTAGAAGGAATGAATATGTAAGTATAGGCTCTTCCAAGTAAACCGACGCTAGCGCCGACTCACCGCGTTCGCGATTCAAAATGACGGGGAATCCCAACCGGGGAATCGCGAACGACGACCAAACGCAGGCGGCCAAAAACTTGACTAACAAACGAAATTGACAGGATTTACCACTAAATAACTTTAGTAGCAGACTATATATTAGAGCTTTAAACAATTTTTTGATACGAATCGTTTAAAATTGAATTTAGCGAGTTACAAAAACCGAACATCGAGAGGTTCTGGAAATGTATGGAAGTAAAATTGTTATTCTATATTTGATCATCACATAAATTCGTTCGAATTACTAATTTTGAAGATAGAGTGGTTTAATTTAAATAATATCCTTACTTTTCTGTATAAGCTGTTCGAATAAAACGTTATTGCAGTACCTATTATATACATATTTTGACTAGCACGTCACCCATATGCAATTCACCCATGATTTACTATTATGGAATTTGAAATAATTAATTATCAAGCTGAGAAGTTGAAGAAAATAAATTTGAATGGGATTTGTGAGTTTTAGTAAGGTTACAAAAATTACTGAAACAAATTTTAGGTTATATTAATAAATACATAATTAACTACTATGAAACTAGAAAAATTAATTATCAAGCTGAGACGTCCAGGGAAATAAGTTCGGATATGACGTATGAATTTTAGCAAGTTATGTAGTTTACAATGGTCTAAAATCAAAATTTTAGTCTTGCAGAACATTATATAGTTTTTATGAAAATGGAATTTTATAAAAAACATGAATATTAATTAGACTAGTTAAATATTAGTAAGAATATTACTATTATTTAAGAACGAATAAGGAATGAATTTCAAGACTTCGTTTTTATTGAAACACGTCGGGACTTGCTATTTAAAATAATTTCTTTGAACAAAAGAATATCAGTTCCATTTATTTCAACTGACCGAATGCAGAACAAATGTCTTCTCACGTACACGTAGAATTTAAATGGGTTGTTACGCGTCCATTAAAAATTATTATACTCGGAATTTGATCCTTTATTAGCTTGCGCTGATATCCTCGACGTTTAGCAATTAAGAAATCCGCTGCTTAAATTTCATAGCGATTTAACGACGTTTTGGACGGAATTGAAAGAGCATTTCCTCACTTGGGAATACCAACATTATAAAATAACGAGCAAAATGTGACGGAGTTTCGCGGAAAGACCGTAAGTCGGTACTTTATTCGGTGAAACGAGGGGACTAGTAGCCAACCAGATACAAGAAAGATGTCGCAAATTTACAATCAGTAAAGTCGAAAGAGGTATAAGAATGCGAAGGTGGACGACAATGCGTAAGTGCTGAGGAACAGTGCGAAAAGGAATATGCCGCTATTGCCCATAAATAAGAAACAAGCAAGGTAATCACAAAGCTGTGAATGTGGCTTTCCTCGAGGTGGAGTCCTTCCTTTATTGTTAGTCAGATATCTTCTTTTCCTTGCTCGTCTTTTTGCCCTTTCTTTGGCCCGTTTCTCTCTCTAGTTTACTCAACAACCATGGCTGAGGTCTATGATACTTTACACCCATCCTCCATCGTCTCTTTTCCTTTCCTGGTTACACTTAAAGGTTCTTTACTTCTTTCCTGTTTTCAACGCTTCCCTTCTCCGTGTTTATTCCCGACACATTCATTGCCGCGTCATCCACATATGGGTGACATGAGTTTTAAGGAGCTAAGAAAATTGATTCTCAGGATTATACGTTTAAGAAAATAAATCCATGACAAAGTGTGAATATGCTAGTTTCCAATTATCTAAAAACAAAGTCTCGATTTCGTGGACAATTCGAGAGGTTTGGTCTGGAACTCAAAGTGTTAACGTTTGCACTTGTATCCAAACTTGTCCAAAATGATTACCAGATTTAAAAATGGTCGTCAATCAATTGAAGATGATCCTCGATCAGGAAGGCCTTCGACTTCAATTGACCACATTCACATTCAGAAAATCAAAGATCTTGTGTGTATTAACCTTGCAGAAGAGGTTGGAGTATCAATTGGGTCATGTCATGAGATTTTGACCGAAAAATTAAATATGCATCCAGTTGCAGCAAACTTTGTTCCTCGTTTGATGACCAAAGTGCAGAAGGAACATCGAGTGAACGTTTGCCAGGAACTCCTTAAAAAGCCAACGATGATGAAACACTCGTTCAAAGGATCATCACGGAGAACGAAAGTTGGGTTTATGGATACGACATTGAGACGAAAGTCCAGTCATCACAGTGGGTTAACAAAGGATCTCCACGTCCAAGAAAAGCACAAGTTCGATCCTCTGACAAGGTGATGCTCACCGTTTTCTTCGATTTCAACGAAGTCGTGCATTCTGAATTTTTGCCTCAAAGTCGAACCATCAACGCTCAGATGATCCTCCCCAAACCTCCCTATTCCCTAGATCTTGCTCCCTACGACTTTTTCTTGTACCCAAAATTAAAATCAGGGCTGAAAGGACGCCGTTTTGACTCAATTGAGGACATCAATAACAAAGAAGAAGAATTGGACATTAATCCAAAAGAAGCTTTCCAGGAATGACCTACTTTGAAGGAGACAAAGAGCAATAAGTTGTACATTAAATAAAAAAAATACAGACCTCGTACGCTGACAAACGTGTTAACTAAAAAATTGTCTCATCAAATTTAATGAAATTTGGTAGACATATTTCCAGCAACATTGTCTATCGATGTAAGACTTTCTGTTAACGAGTCCTCGAGATATTTAAAAAAAAACATCGATGAAAGATCCCTTAGTTTAAACCGCTATAATCTCCACAATTTTTTTGAAATCCAAAATACGATTGTTTCACGTCGACCGCGAATTTAATCGATCCGAAGTTGTTTCTATGACAAACTTCCCCGGGGGGATGTCCATTTTGTTTTTACATTTGGCACGCCTTTGCAGATCGGTTTCAGTACGGTGGATGAGTTAATGTTTAATGGTTTTTACGCGGATCTTCTAGTGTATGAAAATACAGAAAATCGGACGTTCCGTGTACACGAAACCTAGTATCTTAAATCCTTCGTTTCCATATATGTGCTGTAACAGTATATTTAGGCGCTGTCCGTTTGTCTCTTCTTTCCGCGCGTCCCATCCTGCTTCGTTGGTACCACGTACCTTCCGCGCGGCAAAGGCTGTAAACATTTTGGCACCGCAATACAAGAACAATAATTTAGTGTTCGCAAGAGGTCCGGAGAATGCGTCGGGCCTTTTTTGTCGGTACGGTCGGCCCTCGATGTACGTGCAAGTGGTGTAACCAGGCACGAAACGCGCGCCGCACGACGTCGACTTGTCGATTTTTGTGAAACGACGCGTATCCATCTTGTCCGTGCCGTTCCCAGTCGTTCACTTGCCGATTCTCGCTACGAGGGTATAAGCGGATTCACACGGGACGATAATTAGCAGTAAATCACGGAAGCCAATATACAGAGCTCGGTTTGGTACTCCGTAAAACACGAGGACGGTGAAATTATAATAATCGTGCCGCGCGCGGCAAAGAAAAATTACCGGCCATCTTTGTGGGTCGAAACCCTTGAAACGACCGACGTAGAATTCCTCGATTACTGGTTTATTTATTTACACGCGGAACAGTTGTTTGGCCGAACAAATCGAGTAAAAGTGTCACAGGTTAGACGATTTTACAGCTTTATTCATTATTGTTATTGTCGTTTATTAAAATTCGATAAGTCGTGTCTTTGAAACAAATATCAAAATGGATCCAAAATTAGACGGGGGTTGAAGGATAGTCGAATTAAATTCGTTAAAAAAATTCGACGATTTATATTTTTATTGAGAAGAATATTTATAGATGAAGTACGAACATTAAAACATAGTAAGTTATTAAGTTAATTTCATTACATGGTGACTAACTTCTTTTTCCCCAGTTATTTTTATGAAGAAACTGTTTTAGCCTCTTACTGTTTGGATTTCATTTTATTACGTTAAAAATGTAAGGTACAATATAATTAACGAAAGCCATATTATACTGCAGCCTAGAAAAAAATGTAATAAAGAAAATCGATCATTCTAGGCGAGTTGGGCCGAACAAGTGCCAAACTGCCAGACCAAACCTCTCACATTGCCTAGGAAAATGGAATTTTGTTTTTAGATATTTGGAAACTAGCATATCATGACATTTATCTGACAATAAACAAGAGCAAGCTTGTAGATGCAAAAAATAACAAAACTGGATAAAAACTGTTAGAATACGGTTGCAATTAAACAGACAGTAAACGTTTAATTTTAATATTAAGTTAGAAGAATGTGAAAAGATTAAAATCAAGCTATAAAAATATAAATAGGAAGATTTTTATATAAATAACTTTATTCTAACTCTTTAACACTGCCAGACTAAACCTCCCAAATTGCCCACAAAAACGAGACTTTGTTTTTAGACGATTGGTAATTAGCATACTTATAATTTGTCATAGAATTTCAAGATACCTATCTACCTATTTTCTTTAATATTTAACCTTGAAAATTAATTTTGTTAGTTGCTTAGTGAAAAATCATTTACTCATATGTGAGTGAGATGACACTTAATATGTTAACTGAACAATTAATAATACCAAACGTAATTTTGTGATGTGACTTCTAAAACTAAAAAAATATTTTTTTTTTCATTTTATAAAAACACTTGCTACCGATGTATATTTCTGAAGATTATATTTTCTTGCTCCATTCACGTTTAAAACACTGTTCTATCGTTTAGTATAGTATATAGTATACTCTGTATTATAATTATCTCTCTAAAATCTCTCTCTGGCAAAATTCTCATTATAAATGAATAAACAGTGGTTCGTCGTACGAAGTCGCTGTCATTTTGTAAAAAAACTTGCTACCGATAAATTTGTATATTTCTGAAGATTATAATATTTTCTTGCTTCATTCGCGTTTAAAACACTGTTCTATCGTTTGGTCTGCGTATCATAATTGTTTCTCTGATCCAATAGAACGCTATTTTCTGAGATTGAGCCGGTTCACGTCAATTTACTATACTCGAGTTTCTGTTTGCGTTTAAAATCACGAATGGGGATTAGTATTTGTTCTGCGTTAGAACATCGTGCAAAGCTGTATGGAGAAAACAACAATATCGATAGGTTATTCATTAATGTTAATAAGTTCTGCAAGGCTCTAAATTTTGCCTCTAATTTCCATAGCTTTAAGGGGTCATTCACCTGTGGAAGTTGCGAAATCGAGCGATTTTCATGAATTTGTTTTAAAGCAAATACTACGTCTAACGTTGCGATTCTTTCTTGTAGTTTATTTAACAGTATTTTAGTTATACATTTACATTTTTTATACAGTTTTAAATAATTGGTTATTAACGTTATTTTGCTTAGAGTAAACAGATATTTAAAAATCACGTCTCGCTGGTGTAGATGATTGGGAACTCTCACGGTGGTTTGAAATCAAAAAATTGGAAAGATTCTTAATTAATATGTTTATTGTTATCGTCTATGACAAAATAAATTATTTATATTGAAAATTGACAAAGTGGTTAACGTTGAAAGTGAAAATTTCAGAATTTCATACCTCAATCGGTAATTTTTTAATTAAAAAGCTATATTATATTCAACCTAAAAATATAATTCTGGTATCAATGAGAGCTAGATATACGTGAAATAACCTGTATAAATTTCAGAGCAATCGACCTTGTAGTTTTCGAGAATTTATTTATGCCAGATGAACAAATTACGTTTCGAGAAAAATGTACCAAATTTTTGTAGACATTACTCTGAACAATACTTAAAATTTTTCTTTAGAAATTAAACAGTGCATTCTTAAATTACTTTGGAAAAATGAAAGGAAAAGAATCGATTTTTCGAAGGTGTCACAGAGGTTCCTTTCAACGTCAAACTCGTAGTTTATTGTCATCTTTAAATTAAATATTAACCCTTTGCACTCCACTGGCGCCAATATAGCGACAAACATAATACGTACAATAACACAAATTGAATTTAGGAAATATACGAATAAAATTTAAATTATAGGCATTTATATATTTTACCTCGTACAACGAACCACTGTTTATTCATTTACAATGAGAATTTTGCCAGCGAGAGATAATTATAATACGGAGACCAAACGATAGAACAGTGTTTAAAACGTGAACGAAGCAAGAAAATATTATAATCTTCAGAATGACACCTCATAAAACGAACCATTGTTTATTTATTTACAATGAGACTTTTGCTAGGGCCAGCAAAGGATCGAATATCATTTCGAGGTGAAATTCAGCGCAGAATAACGATCCGTTAATTGCAGTAACGCAGATCGAATTGCGTTTGTCGACCACAATCGATGACAAGGAAGAGGAGGAAGTAAGTTAGGCGAAACGTAACCGCAGGCCAGAACAGGTATATGCATACACGTAGACGTATGGATGTACGTTACGGGACGCCATATAGACTAGCGCCACATTATTATTTTTAAGACTGGTTGGATTGAATTTTTATAGGTCTGTTCGCATACTCTTAGCGGCTCAGTGTCGCTCAAACCGGAGGATGAATTCCAATTTTTATGGTATCGTTAACGAGGCACTCCAATGCTTGAACACCATCGGTACGGTAACAAGGCCCACAGACAACCCCATGAGTCGTGTTAGCATATGAATGCCGGAATGGTGGAGGTAAAAGGAACGAAATACAGCTAATAAAAGGAAGAAGCTTTGAAAAGGGCGCCGCGTTGGATCGGTTTCGTATAATAAGCCCCTTCCTCGGTACCGAAGGGTGTTAAGGTCCGCGTAAAAAAGGGTTGAATCCACCCTTTGAACCTTACTACCATTGTTAAGAATACAAACGACTTCGGAACTCATAATTTTGGATCGACTGCCAACCGAGGAAATATTTCATCCTCTCCAAAGAAATCCTCGCGTTTGTGTACCCTCTACGCGCGGTTAATCGTAAACGAATGCTTCTTTGTGCGACCGAAATGAACTTGTTAGGCTCGTTAAGGGCAATATTCTAAATAACAACACCGAATCTATAATTATAAATAACAAAATTTTGTACAATCATTGCGATACCGAATTTAATCCTGGAATGGATATTACAGCTTTGGCGTTTTTTATTAGACATTATGAATGCGTAGAAAATTCTGTAAAAATTTGGTGAGATAGTTGAAAGTGTGTAATTTAAGGGTGTAAAATTCGAATGTTGAGAAATAGTTGAAGAACCTTTTTATTTATAATTATCTTGTATCACGGGAGACGAAATCAATGTCCTGTGGGAAAAATTGTACTTAACGATGTTCAGTGAATAATAAAAATTGATTTCAGGGATTTATATTTATGATTTGATGTTTTTAGTAATTTTAAACGGATATTATAAATTTTTATAAATGCTGCTGTTTGCAAATTACCGTTTTACAGACGGAACTATAAACGTTAATAACTGTTTAACGAAGCCTCGATTAACAAATTGTTATTTCTGATTTTCGTCGTATTTTGACCTTTAGAAACTGGCCACACATCTGGCCACACATTAGATTTTCGGTAAGGAATTTTTTTCTCGAAAATACATAGGATTTCGGAAATATATGTATTCACCAAAAATGATTGTAATTGACCCCTGCAACCAAAAATAATTTTTTTAGAACGATTTGCAATATTTTAGTTTCGCCGAAAAATTTGTCCACATTCCTGAATTTCTTTCTCGAAAGTGCGTAGGATTTCGGGGATATGTGTATTCACCAAAAATGATTGTATTTAACCACAGAACCTAGAAATAATTTTTTTAGAACGATTCGAAAGTTTTTTTTTCGGCGAAAAATTTAGACACCAACCCCCTGTCGATTTTTCTTAAAAATTCGTTTTTGATTTTTAGTAATTTTGTTTGACGCCCTACGAAAAAGTTGTCTAATACTTTTTTGTACATACCCATGAGCTCTACTTCAGAAAAAAGTTTCATTGAAATATGTTCACCATTGTAGGAGTTATGGCTGTTTGAAAATTGGACCATTTTTATGGGGTTTTTCTCATTTTCCGGGGTCAAGGACCAACTTTTCGAACATTTTTGCGATTAGTACATATTTTCCACCAAAATAAGCGTAGTTTGCTTTTTTAAACATCAAAATCGTCCAATCCCTTCAGAAGTTATGACATTTTAAAGATTCGCATGAAATTTTGGGAAGCATTGTTATGCCTCAGATTATATTTTCAGTAAAGAATTTTTTTCTCGAAAGTGCGTGGGATTTCGGGGGTATGTCTATTCACCAAAAATGATTGTAATTAACCCCTGCAACCAAAAATAATTTTTTTAGGACGAGTTGAAATTTTTTTTTCGCCGAATCAGCACCTTGTCAATTTTTCTTAAAAGTTCGATTTTCATTTTTAATAAATTTGTTTGACGTTGTACGAAAATTTTGTGTAATACTTCTTTATAGGTATCCATGAGCTCTACTTCCAGATTAAATTTCAAAGAGATAAACTCACTATTGTAGGAGTTATGGTTGTTCGAAAGTAAGATCATTTTTATGGGGTTTTTCTCATTTCACAACTTATCGAATAGTCTTGGAATTTCTACACATTCTTCACTAAAATACACGTTGTTTGCCTTTTGAATCTATAAAATCTTGCAATCCATTCAGAAGTTATAATTTTTTATATATACACATGAAATTTTGAGGAAACATTTCTGACCACACACTGTATTTAACATTAGCCGAAGAATTCTACTGTATTAAGCTTTTAACATACTGATGGCGACCTCATAAAATGAACCGGTTTTACCTTATTTGAATAGAAAATTTTACTAGAATCTTGAAAGATCGCAATATTCCAAAGTTAAATGACAAAGAAGAAATTTTCAGTTTTTAATTTTAAGTTTCCAACGATTCTATGGCGATTCACCGTCTAATCTACTCTCGAGGAGAAGTTCATTTAGAGGATAAGATCTTCGTTCCGGAATCCCAGCATAGGTTAAAGATCGCGCGGGCCAGAGACGCCTTAATTGTCACATTTAGATACCAGATTATCTATAATGTTTTACCGTCTCCTTCCTGTCGGGATGCTCCCCGTAATCGCGCTGCAAATTCATAGCTCCGTGAATAGAAACCTATTCACCACTGTCAAGGGATCATAATAAAATAAATTCTCCGCGGTGATCGCGTGTCAATAAGATCTTCTTCAATTTTTATCGTTTTACACGGCCATAAATTCTACGCGCTAACAGCTGTTACTAAACACGTCATTCCTTGTGCGCGGAGGACGTTCGAGATCGTTTCTCAGGAATCTTTCGTGATTGATTTAAACCATGAAAGGGTTAACCGTGCAGAGCGGGCCCAAAAATAGGCAGGGAGGAAATGAGTAATGTCGACCACGATTTCAGAATGGTAGATGCATTTGTGGGCAAAATTAAAAAATTTCTTAACATTCTATTTATGTTAAACGATGCTATGTGCCAAATAAAATCATTTTCAAGCCATATCTTCGGGCAGAAATATTAATAATGAATTGAAAATTTGAAATAGTGTTTGGACAAAACTGTTTAACATCCTCGGAATTAGTGGAACAAGGACTTAACATTCTATTTATATTAAATGATGCTATGTGCCAAATAAAATAATTTTTAAGCAATATTTTCGGGAAGGAATATTAATAATAAATTGAAAATTTAAAACAGTGTTGGGACAAAATTATGAGGCATCCCCAAAATTACTAGATGAAGCTTCTAACACTGTTACGTGCAAAACAAAACTATTTATTTTAAAGTAACACCATATATCGTAAAAATTTTTAATTTGAACCAATATAATAAAACTTCCCTTGTATAAAATTATTTAACATGCCCAGAATTAGTGGAATAAGAACTTAATATCGTATTTAAATTCCACAATGTTACGTGTAAAATGAAATCATTCATTTTCAATTAATACCTTCTTATATATTATAACAAATTTTCAATTTGACTAAGAACAATACAACTTGGACAAAACTATGAGATAGTATCTTTGAAAATGTACACAATTTTTCCATCTAAATATACATTAAAATAATTTACAATTTCCTTCTCGATTACTACTTGGTTATCAATCTCTTCTTATTTCAAATATTACGTGAATGCTAAATAAAATTGAGCTGCAAAAATAATTTAATTCCCAGAAAAACCATCACTCTGAAATAATTTTTGTTCGTGTTTATTGTGTCATCTGAAGAAACGAGGCCTTCAAAAGGATGATGCCTGAGGCTGTGAGGCCCCTCTAGCCTCCCCCTTGGTCCGTACCTGGAATTACCCCAGATTTCCCTACGTTTACATGTACATACGTTAGCGACAGTCCTGTGGGGTGTTTTCTTTTTTTTTTATTCACCAATGTACGTAGCACAGACATACACACAGAAGATAAAAAAGGGGTTCGCGTGCTGTCGGGGCCACGAAATATACACCGTGTACCGAGTCACGTCCTAGGATAAAAGAAAAGAGAAGAAAAGGGAACAAAGGAAGTGGAAGAAAGAGAAGAAAAATTATGGAGAGCGAGCCCCGGTAGTAATAACATCAGCGCGTCTTAATGGAGGCATCAGCCAATACTTGTGGCACAATTTCATGGGGTTTACGATGGCGTATATCAGGAGTCCTGCGGAGTGGATCAGCCCCCGGGGTACCAACGTATGTCCCACTGTGAAATTCGTACCTTTGCGTCTTCGTCTTGCACTTTCACACTTTCGCTCGTCCGTCCTTTTCTTATTCGCGTTCTGTCGACCTTTCTCGATCGTCTCGGCTCCAATAGAAACGGCAGTAAAAGGTGTTTTTGATATCGCCATAAAAATCCGTTTATGACGTCCTCGAAATTTTTGGAAGGGTACACGAGCGAGGGCGGGACGGGGAAAACGTGGTTTACAAGAAACCGTAAACACCACGTTTACTGCGCGTGGTGGAAAAAAGCATTGTTATTTGAATTATAAATGTAAAAGTCATACGATAATCGTGAAGAAACTATTTTTGAATTGTTCAAATATTTGTGAGATTTTTGAAGAAGACGAGCAACAACAAAAATTGGAATAAATTGATTTCTATAATCTAAGAGTGTTGTATTTGTTCGTCTCAGTAGAAAAACGTATAATCTTGAGCCTTGTACTAGTATTTTTTCATTTTTATAATTAGAAAATGAGAGAGTAGATTTAGATACAATTATTATTAAGCTGATATTTCTGCTCACCAAAAAATTAAAAAGGAAAAAGCAGCCTAAGAGCAACGAAACAGAACATAAATTAGTTTCACGGATTAACTTTTGTATTTTTAAAAATTAACACGATATGTAAAACTTTTATATAAATAGCATAAATAGCTTCGTTTCTCTAGTACTAATAACAAAATATATAATAATATATTAATAATATAACTTCCACAAATACTGTTTTCCAATTTCCTTTATATTAGTTAATGTACTATTAATGATCTATTACTGTATAAATATTCTGTATAAAAAGAAAGTTTACCAAACCGAATATTGGCATCGTACGTTGGATCATCGAGCGAAACAATACGAAGCATCGAGATAATAAAGTTAAGTCCACTTTGCATCGACGAAGATTAATTATATCGCAACGATTGTTTCGACGGATAAGTGTATCTGTAAAAAGAAGACTTGCAGGCTTGACCGACAAGTCATCATATTGTAACATATTACGTCAACACCAATCAATTAAGGGGGAGCCATCGAAGTTGATACGAGAGATACGATCCGACGAGTGGGAGGGCGTACTCTCGAAGCAGGTGATGGGCACCATTGTCTCGAGTCACTCTGGCTCCAGCAGCCGGCTATAATTTCTTTCAGATGCCAGATAACGTCGACATACCTCCAATTGAGATCGATATATGCTCAAGAAGACACTGCCGTTGACAGCTTAACTCGAGCTCGATGGAATTGAATTGAGAGAGGTCAAGATCGTTCGAACTATTGTCAGAGTTTAGGGGAGTCTCAACCCTCGGAGTCTGGGACCCTCCGTTGACACCCAACGCGGGTCAAAATTACCCAGAATATAGCAAATGACCCAATTATTATTTATTTCTATAATTATTGTATCTCATTATTTAATATTTCTAATTTGAGAAAAACGTTTTTCCTAAATTCAATTTAAGAGGAATATTTTGGGATCTATTACTACCAATTCTAACAACATTCATATCTATTTATCAAAAGCACTTCTCCTTTTATCACTCACTATCAAATATTTTTAATTTAAGAAAAAGGTTTCCATTCTTTTTTTCTAAATTCAATTTAAGAAGAATGTTTTGAAATCCATTACTACCAATTCTAACAATAATCATATATGTTTATCAAAAGCACTTCTCCTTTTATTACTCATTATCTAATATTTTTAATTTACGAAAAAAGTTTCTTTTCTTTTTTTTTAAATACAATTTAAGAGGAATATTTTGTAATCTTTTACTATCAATTCTAACAACATTCATATCTATTTATCAAAAGCACTTCTCCTTTTATTTTTTATTATCTAATATTTTTAATTTAAGAAGAGGGTTTCTAATCTTTTTTTCTAAATTCAATTTAAGAAGAATGTTTTGAAATCCATTACTACCAATTTTAACAACAATGATATCTGTTTATCAAAAGCACTTCTCCTTTTATCACTCACTATCAAATATTTTTAATTTAAGAAAAAGGTTTCTATTCTTTTTTTCTAAATTCAATTTAAGAAGAATGTTTTGAAATCCATTACTACCAATTCTAACAACAATCATATATGTTTATCAAAAGCACTTCTCCTTTTATTACTCATTATCTAATAATTTTAACTTAAGAAAAGGGTTTCTATTCTTTTTTTCTAAATTCAATTTAAGAAAAATATTTTGTAATCTATTATTACTAATTCTAACAACATTCCTATCTATTTATCAAAAGTACTTCTTTTATTTCTGATCATTTATATTTTTATTTCAAGAAAAAAGTATTGGTAAGTTTCAAAATTTCTATGATTTTTTCTAAATTCAATCTAAGGGGAATGTTTCAGAATCAATTACTGCCACACCCCACAAATGTTTAACCGAATTTTTAATACCCCACTTACTATCAACTGACCACATACTGTGAGGATAAAAATCAGTTGCAACATTTATAAACAATAATTGAGTACCAATGCGATGTCGTATTTTAACATACGACGAAAAACACTTAAACGTGAAAATTCTAATGTAGAAAAATAATATACATACGTAACATGTTAACGAACACGTGTGTTAAAAAAATCGCGCAAAAAAGTCTCACGGTTTTCTTGCGAAAAATTCCTGAAAAAGGGCCGGAATAACCCCTCGAATCGTGACGAGCAAATCGTTGCAAGAGTTTCGAGAGTCGCTGTATCTTTTTGTAATGGCCTAGCCCTAGGATCGTAGGGACTACTACGGGGCTAAACAGTATTGCTCGCAGTATTTGTTTTCGAACACGGTTCGGATGTATCGAATAATTTCGTCTCGGTCTACGAGGCTGCATAGATACCGCCGTGGAATGAACTCCGCTCGAGCGTGCCTGACATAGTTTCGATGATCGATGTCTCTCGATCCAACGATTCTGGAGGAGGTTCGGGATGTCAGGTGCTTATGGAACACCATGTATGTTCACAGACAGTAGAGAAGCAAGAATGAAGGAATCTTGTTTTTTGAGGACAGTCGTCGTTATCGCGCCACCCTCTATTAATCATCGAACGATGACGGGCACTCGCTCGACGTTTCTCATGCATTCGATTCATTTAACTTATATTTCATGGCGAGTCAACAGCTCCTCTATCTGTTATCGAGACCCGAAGCTACCTTAAGCCTCCTTTGATCCGACGGCGCTACCGTTGTCGTCGGATTTCTCGCGAACAGTCGGGATAAGATTGCACGCGTCGCTGCCATAATTGGACGGATTGTTGCATAAAAATATACAGCCCGAATCGCGTAACTTCTCCGACGCGAGCAACTCCTAACGCGTTGATTGCCACCGCGGTCACCGGTGACCGACACTTTTAACTTATAACGTGTTGCAATATTATTTAGATTAATTTGAAATATTGTAAAATAGCGCATTCACCATTCAATTATTCAATATTTCGAATTTTGGCAAATTTTATTCGCGAATAACGAATACAGATCTTAGATACGTTCTTTTAATTTTCTTTAATCAATTCTTTTGATTTTTAATCTATTCATGTATGATTTAGTGGTATTTTTACTTTATTATTATGCTCTTTTAGGATATAGGAAAGTTTACGTTTCACTCGTAAGTTATTCATTGATGGAAGTTCACGATCGAATTAAAAATCTTTATTTACTCACAACAGTTTTTTAGCTTTGTGTCAACAAATCGAATATCAGGATGCTCTTTTCCATGTTTCGTTAAAATTGCTTTGCCCTAAACCTAATAATTAGCGAAATATTTATTTAAAAAAAAATTTTACGCGAAACACTTTCTCGTGGGACCCATACTTAAGGAATTAGTCGAAAGGGACAAGTTAAGTGACTCACCCTGTGTATATTTTTAACGCCATCGTCGATTAAATATCATTAATTAATTTTATATATCGCAATGTCAACGAATATATTATACAATGTCACTCCTGGTTTCGTAACCGAGCAGTTTCGTCGCGATCGAGCACTCTTTGAAAGAGAAAGCTATCAATTACGTATTTTCTTAATTTTTGCATTATATCTACGATTATTTACTAAAAACTTTTCTCAGCCGTATAGAATGGGAGCAATACTCGGTTAATTTCAGATTAATCGTCACGAGGAAACAGTAAATTATCTGATTTATTTATTCTCCTGAAATTATCGGTCTTGGTTTCATAATCAAGCAGTTTTATTGCGATCGTAAGGTCGAATTATCAAAGGGAAAGCTATCAATTATACAGGGTGTTCGGTCACCCCTGGGAAAAATTTTAATGGGGGATTCTAGAGGCCAACATAAGACGAAAATCAAGAATACCAATTTGTTGATGAAGGCTTCGATAAACAGTTATTAACGTCTAAAGTTCCGACCGCACTGAATTTTTTTCTTGAAAATGCGCAGGATTTCGGGGATATGTCTATTCACCAAAAATGATTGTAATTGACCTCCGCAACCGAAAATAATTTTTTCAGAATTAATTAAAAATTTTTTTTTTCGTCGAAAAATTTAGGCACCTACCCCCCTTGTCGATTTTTCTTAAAAATTGCTATTTCATTTTTAGTAATTTTGTTTGACGCCCAACAGAAAAGTTGTCTAATACTTTTCTGTAGGTACCCATGAGCTCTACTTCAGAAAAAAGTTTCATTGAAATATATTCACAATTGTAGGAGTTATGGCTGTTTGAAAATTGGACCATTTTTATGGGGTTTTTCTCATTTTGCGGTATCAAGGACCAACTTTTCGAACATTTTTGCGATTAGTACATACTCTCCACAAAAATACGCGTAGTTTGCTTTTTTGAACATTGAAATCGTCCAATCCGTTCAGAAGTTATGACGTTTTAAAGATTCGCATGTAAATTCGGGCAGACATTTCTGGCCAGAAATTATATTTTCGGTAAGGAATTTTTTTCTCGAAACTAGTTAGGATTTCGGGGTTATGTCTATTGACCAAAAATGCTTGCAATTGACCTCTGCGACTAAAAATAATTTTTCCAAGACGATTCGAAAGTCTTTTTTTTCACCCAAAACTTTCAGCACTTACTCGAATTTTTTTTTCGAAAGTGGGTAGGATTTCGGAAGTATGTGTATTCACCAAAAATTATTGTAATTGACCCCCGCAACCGAAAATAATTTTTCCAGAACGATTTGAAATTTTTGAATTTAATTGTTAATAACTTTTTAACGAAGCCTCCATCAACAAAGTGGTATTCTTGATTTTCGTTTTATTTTGGCCTCTACTCTTTGGATGGCCGAACACCCTGTATATTTTCTTTATTTTTCTCAACCGTGTAAAATTGAATTTCACCCGCCAACGAAGAAACAAAATAATAAATCGTTTCGCCACTAGATAAATTTGTTTAATAACCATGAAAAGCAAAACGTTCCTTAAACGAGAAATATCTCAAGACATATTTCATCTGGAAGATCTTCTGCTGTCCTTGAATTACTTGCAATCAGTCGTTAAAGATATTGTATCGTTACATTTATTAATAAAAATGTCGAGCGCAAGGTTCACTCGCTCCAACTCGCCGATACATATTGTCTGCAACGCTAGATTAAACGCAATACAATTTTATTGATATTAACCTGTATTTAAACTCAAATTAATATATTTTATTTTTCTACAATGAGAAGCTCTATTTAACGAAACTACATGCACTTGATTTGGTCAATTATTTATTTAGTATAGGCACACTGATTTATTTATTCATTTCGTTTCGTTTAAGGTCGTAGAAACATATCAATAACTTATATATTTTTATTTTAGATTATGTTATATACATTAATGTTCTTTAAAAAACTGATAGTTTCATTGTGTTTTGAAATATCATTTTTATTTTCGTGTTTTTCTCTGCTATGATGAAAATTATTGCATTCAAGTATAATATGTTTCATACTGAGATTTATATTACAATTTGGACATTTTGGAGCATTTACCTTTGTTATTAGGTTGTAAATGAGTTAATTTAGCATGTCCTATTAATGTTCGTATTATTGGTAATATCTTTTTAATTTATTTAGATCTATTTTATACTCTCCAGTTTTGTTACGTGGCATTCTCGCAGATACTAGGTCCAGTTGTTCGAAAGTCTTCTCTTAATCTCACTGTTAAGATTTTCATATGAAATTAATTTAGAGGTATTTATGCGATGGTATCCAAATAAACTGAATGCCTTTATTATTGTCCTTAATATATTTTGAGTAAATTGTTTGGATTTCCTGAGTTATCATGTCAACTGTTTGAAAGTCTTGGGTAGCCTCTAGAGCGCTTTTTGGATCTGATAAAATAGCAAATTGATTGTATATTGAGTTGTCGATAAATTCTAGAGCTTTCTCGATAGCAGTTATTTCACACGAGAAAGATGAACAAATGTTTAGAAATTTGATTTTGAATTCTGTCGTAAGGGTAATTATAGAGCATCCATCTGTATGCAACCATATTTTCTTCCACAAAACATGACTTCGTCCACTCTAAATAAATAATTACCTCAGAACAAATGCATGCAGTTTCATTGAACGGGGCCTCTCATTGTCGAAAAATATATTAATTTAAGGTTCAGTTCACGGTAATATAGCGTTTAATCGAGCGTAAAACGTCCCCTGTACGCTTTATCTCGTTTCGCCAGGGTAAGAGAAAAATAACGAGAAAAGAAAAGACGACTGGAGCCTCGCGGAGGAGATGAGTCCCACGAAAGTTTCAAGATGAAATTTAATTTATAATTTCGTAAGTGCTGCAAAAGGGAACGGGCTGTCGGGACGTAGGCGCTGGGTCGTGGCTGTCACCCCTCCGTAACGTGCAACCCCCTCGAAACACGCGACCAATACGATAAAACTATCGCGCCACGTGTACGTACACGCGTATATGTCCCCGAGCAAACCCATGTTCCACAGATTGGCAGCCATGGGAGTCTTCCAAGGGATCCGAATTCAATTTCACAGCTCGTGAACGTACGTCAGCTTCGCCTGACGAACTAGACGCCGCCAACGTCTTTTTCTCTACGCTTGTTATGCGAACGCATATCCGCGGGCCCACTTACGACCGACAGAGAAGCATATTAATTACGAGGCTGGCCCATCAAACGCATAATCCAACGCAGACGCGAGGCGAGTGTCCCCCATTAGCGATCTCTTATTATGTTTCCTTTCACGCAATAACGGGAAGAATATCTCTTACACGGGATACAAATATTATATTATTTCTTTTACTGGTACATTTATTTCTAAGGATATTAACATTTATGTAAATTTTGTAAAATTTAAAAAAAGATATTTCAATTTGACTATTTCTCTCTTTCTCGCACGTGAGTCGTGAGAATCGTGACCGAGTGACGTAATGTTTACTGCTTACTACGAGCACGTGAGGTCAATGACCTCACGGTGAAAACAATGAAAAGTAAACAAACGCTTCGAATCCTTCTATCTCCGAAATTAATTATGCTATCGACTTGAATAAACACTCATTTTAAAGGGCACTTCATCCTCTATTCGATGAACATAATAACTTATAATTTATGCTGTTTTCTATATTTATTTTGAAACTACATACTTAAAGAATATACGATTATACGACTCGTGTGTGATAAAACTGGATTATAAATTGTCTATTAAATTGAAAATGAATTTAAATTTGTATACATCATTGCTTTCAAGGGCGTTTTATCCCCTATCCGATGAAAATTAAAAAATTTCGACGTAATTTCTAAATTTTCTATATGAAGTTAAAGTACAAAGAATGCACATTTGGAGTAAAAGTTTTGAATATTTTTGTAGAAATTTTTAAAATGTATGCTTTAAGAGAAAATATGTGACATAAGAGAGAAGGTATCTTGCGAATAAACTTCAAAACACAACTTTCTATACCTATAATGCAAAAACTAGAAGTACGTTGCCTAACGAAAGAGAAAAAGACAGGCATGGATGAACCGATGGTAGGTTTAGCGTTAAAAACTCGTGCAATATTTTGGAGGAAAGTCAGCGAATTATTTACGTAAACAGAGAGAAAGAATGACTTCTTGTGGCACGTAAGGATCCCAGGACCCTTTCGGCAAATGACCACCTCATTACATTGTCTTAAGTTTCAAGTTCTATGAGAACCTTTTGGACAGGAGGTGGGTCTGCGGTTGAGTATGACGAGGGTGAGGGTACGTACGATATCAGAAGAAGGCGAAGAGCAACGAAAGGGAGAGAATATGGAGGAAGTGGAAGGGGTCGACCTCGGAACAAAAGGGCCCCGAGTCGAGTGTCGTATTATTTCAAGTTTGCATACGTTTCGTGTTTCGGTCCATTATGTTCACGAGAGATTCCCTTGCAATGAGCGCCAACGCGTTCACGAAAAAGTACTGATCATTGCCTAAAAGGGACGTCGAGGCCCGTAAAAGAGACGCCGGGGCCAGAATGAAAAATAAAGGAACGAGACGGAGAGAATTTCACGGATATCTACCTGGATTCGCGGTATCCTGTTATTATTGCACGCCGGTTATCGACTCGAAATGTATCAGTGTTAGGGCAATTACCAACAAAGTTTGCCCTCCGAAGAAAAACCGACGAGCATTGTCGCCGCGCGTCGAGAAGGGAATTAAAAACAATTCGAAAGGATAATAATTGCAAAAGACGTCGTACGGACCGCCATTTTGGCCATCCATCGTGCTTTCTTGTCGACGGAGAACCCAATAAAATAGCAGAACAATTTAGCAAACGCGTCTTTCTCTTATTTGCCGCAGTTATTTCTACATCGTTTTTCGTTACTTTTATCTTGCTGGGATTTTACGTCCTCGTTGTTTTCTTTTCTTGGTAACGAGCAATATTCTGCTTAGCAAACGATGAATACTCTCACAGAAGATTTTACGACCGTGCTTCGAATCGGCGAGCAACCTTCGAATTTTTTTATTACTCTGGATCGAAACAATGCGTTTCGAAGATTCGTGTAAACAGATGGCAATCTTGATCGAGTGAAAATGATCCGCCATCAGTGCTGCTGAAATTGCAAGGAATAATCATATTGCTCGAATAGTACAGTAAATGTATAAAAAGCAAAATTGTCGCTTTACTGAAAAATAGTTCAGCACATTTTCTGAATTTCAAGAATATCGTTGGAAATTCTATGAGTTTGGCAAGCTCCTGAGAAGGATTTAACGCTGTTTCTACGAACCACTATACCAAATTATTTGTTTATTTTTGAAATTATTAAAATTTTTAATTTTTAAATTGTATCTTTTATGGTCTGAAAATATTTTTATATTACAATGGCGACAAATCCAACTTAACGAAGCACTATGGTTTGAATATATCGTTTGGTAGAAAACGTTTCGATGATCAGCTATAGTGAACAGATCACGGTATACGTGACTTGAACAGAGGGGGATGACTATACATAGAAGGGATGAGAATGGGATGACACCGTTACATGTTAACACGATTACTGGACACCAAACGTTTCCAAAGCTCTGCTCCTCTACAACATACTGTTCTACAAGCTCGTGTCTGAGGATCAAAATGACATAGGGTTATTGCCATACCGCATGCTACTATCTGTTCTCGGAGATCAGCTCGTAATTGTTACAAATCGTTCCGTATCCACGCAAACATTGATCCACTCTGCAAATTCAAGGATAGTTAACCGGAAAGAAGCAAGGTGACTACAATAGCTAGCCAAACCAGCGTACAGCGATCGACTTTCGATGTTTCTGCAATTGTACTTGCGATAATGAAAATGGAAATGAAAGAATATTGTTGTTTTATCTCCCATAATTGCTATTTCTGTTTCCTTCTTTGCTCTGATCACTATTAAATATAATATTAGAAAAGTAAGTAAGTAAGTTTTATGAATTTTTGTTTTAAGAAATTATTGTTAATTTGGATTGAATGTACTTTTGCAGCGAAGGATTTATAAATTCTAAAAATGTTATCGACTTCGTATCAAATTTTATAAATCTTTATTTACTCTCATTTAAGAGGTCCTCGTGTAATTTAAAAGTGACTGATATTTTACAATTTTTGTTTTAGGAAATTATTGTTAATTTGGATTGAATGTACTTTTGCAGCGAAGGTTTTATAAATTCTACAAATGTTATCGACTTCATTTTAAATTTTGTATGTACATATAATCTTGATATTTGCGTTTTATAATAATTATACTGCTTTCAAAATTTAAGGGGCCATTTCTCTGTGACAGCTTCAAATAAACGATTTTCTTTCTTTTAATTTTTTCAAAGCACATATATTTAAGAATGCACTGTTTAATTTTTGAAGAAAATTTTAAAGTATTGTTCAGAGTAGTGCTTTGCAAAATTTGGTACTCAATTTTAGCATAATACTTTGAACGCGTTTTTCTCAAAACATAATTTATTCACCTGCCATTGATAATATCTTAAAAACTATATGGTTGATTGCTCTGAAATTTCCACAGATTATTCCTTGCATTAGTAGCTCTCATTGATATTAAAATTATATTTTCGTGTTGATTGTATCATATCTTATTATAAAATTGCCGAAAAAGATACGAAATTTTGGAATTTTCACTTTCAGCGTTTTGTCAATTTTCAATATAAATTATTTATGTTAACACTGACGATAATAATAAACATACTAATTCAGAATCCTTCAAATTTTTTAATTTACACGTCCATGAGAGCTCTCAATCGTTTGTGCCATGTGAGACGTGGTTTTAAAATGTGTGTTTATTGCAAGCTAAATAACAATACAAAACAAATGGCTTCAAAATGAATAAAATACGTAAACGTACGACTAAAATGTAATTATATAAACTAAAAAAAAGAATTACAACATTAGACGTAATATACACTCTAAAAAAATTCATGAAAATTGCTCAATTTCCTCCCTTAAGTTTACATGCATGTATTTATTATTTAATTTAAACAGTGATCGTTCGAATACTTTCGTCAGCCATTCTAGTTACGCATGAACTCTCAACAATTTAAAATTAGGTGCGATAAAATATGCATAATATAGTCACAAGATAAGTATAAAGTCACATCGTAAAAAGATTCCCAAATTTTTAGATAATTTTAATTGCCGTTGTAGTCGTCTATTTTGTGTTTGTTTAAAATTGTTTGATGGCACAAACTCCGGGCACTGAAGCACTCAAATTAGGTGTGATTAAATATGCATAATATAGTCACAAGATAAGTATGAAGTCTCATCATAAAATGATTCCCAAATTTTTAGATAATTTTAATTGTTGTTGTAGTCGTCTAGTTTGTGTTTGTTTAAAATTCTTTTATGGTACAAACTCCAACCACTGAAGTACTCAAATTAGGTGTAATTAAATATACATAATATAGTCACAAGATAAGTATAAAGTCACATTGCAAAAAGATTCCCAATGTTTTAGATAATTAAAATTCTAGTTGGAGTCGTCTATTTTGTGTTTGTTTAAGATTATTTTATGGCACAAACTCCGACCACTGAAGCAGTCAAATTAGGTGCGATAAAATTATCATAATATAGTCACAAAATAACTAAAATTTCATCGTAAAAAGATTCCCAATTTTTTAGATAATTTTAATTGTCGTTGTAGTCGTCTATTTTCTTTTGTTTGTCTAAGATTGTTTTATGGCACAAACTTCAACGACTGAAGCACTCAAATTAAATAGAATTAAATATGAATAATATAGTCACAAAATAAGTATAAAGTTACATCGTAAAAAGATTCCCAATTTTTTAGATAACTGTAATTATCACGGTAGACGTCCATTTTCTTTTGTTTGTTTCAGATTGTTTTATGGCACAAACTCCAACCACTGGAGCACTCAAATTAGGTGTAATTAAATATGGATAATATAGTCACAAAATAAGTATAATGTCACATCGTAAAAAGATTCCCAATTTCTTAGATAATTTTAATTGTCGTTGTAGTCATCCATTTTGTCTTTTTATTTAAGATTGTTTGATAGCAAAAGTCGCGATAGCAGGCACGAAGAAACGTTCTGTGTGTGCGCGTGTGGTTCTGTTAGGCGAATAACTTGAAAAACGATGCGGTCGCTAAGGCGCGTAATCGGTATCGCGGGTGATTATGTCAAACTTATTAAAATGGCCGGGCGAAGAGAAACGCGAGGAGGGTTCCGAAGCTATTACCGTGGCGTTGTAATACAGAGGTGTCGCGTCGCCATTGAAGCTATTACTTGGTAGCACGTAGTAGCACTGGCTGAAGCAAGAACGTTCTCCACGCGCAAAAGGGACGAAGTACGAGACACGAAAGAGTGCTGAGATGATCGAGCAAGCCTGGAAACCAACGTGGACCTAATTCCATTACGCGAGTCGGTTATAAAGATACGTTATTCTTATTATAATAAACATTACCGGCGAACGGCAATAAACGAACATTATTGTTATTATCGTCGAACCGCTCGTACCGAGGCACGTTTATGCGTGTAAAATCGTACATAATATTGTCCGCACTGTTCCCAGCGCGTCGGGTTCGTTGCTTCTCGCGGATTTTACGTCTTTTATGCGCGTATTAGACTACATCCGTGCATTAATTTAATTTAATAACTCCGCGGCCGCGTTAACGAATCCGCCGGACCACCGAACTGTCCTGCTGCACGTAAATATTTACGTGGTTCCGTGCACGAATATTTATAGCTCGAAAGAAATATTTACGCCGCTTCCGTGCGTATCTTTATTCGGAATTTGTTAATCGTTTGTGTTGCAGGAACTGCACGACATTGGTAAGTTTAAGAACGTGGAAAAATATGTTTTAGAATCATCCTATACGTGATTTAGATCTATGTATACTAATTTAAAAGGATATTGTTTCGAGAATCAAACGAAAATTGACATTTGTCAGAATTGTGAAGAAATTAGTAGAAATTGCACAAAATCAACTACTCTCTTCCATTGTCTTTCTATTATACTTTGTAAAGCCGCTGTAGAGACTTGTAATGGAGTCTCAAATCATTGAGATTATTTTCCAATTTCATTGGAAAAATATATTTTAGAATCATCCTATACGTGATTTAGATCTATGTATACTAATTTAAAAGGATATTGTTTCGAGAATCAAACAAAAATTGACGAATAAATTTGTCAGAATTGTGAAGAAATTAATAAAAATTGCACAAAATCAACTACTCTCTTCCATTGTGTTTCTATTATACTTTGTAAAGCCACAGTAGAGACTTCTAATGGTGTCTCAATGGTGTCACAAATGGTGTGTCAGGAACTGCACGACATTGGTAAATTTGAGAATGTGGAAAAATATGTTTTAGAATCATCCTATACGTGATTTAGATCTATGTATACTAATTTAAAAGGATATTATTTGGAGAACCAAATAAAAATTGGCGAATAAATTTGCCAGAATTGTGAAGAAATTAATAGAAATTGCACAAAATCAACTACTCTCTTCCATTGTGTTTCTATTATACTTTGTAAAGCCACAGTAGAGACTTGTAATGGTATCTCAAATCATCTGACTAAAATATTGTAACTTCTCAAGAAAGAATAAAATTGCTTGAAATAAAAAAAAAGAATAAAAATAAACGTCTAGAATTCGCAAAGAATTTTCAAGTAAAAATTGTGACCTCTGTAAGTAAATTTAATATTTTCGAATGGTCGAGTATTAATTAAAGCTAGAATAATTAAAATATCTTAAAAGAAAATTGGAGAAAACCTAAATTTGCCTTAAAATTGGAACTGATTTTGCCTTGTTTACATTGCGTATTATACGAGTCGCAACGAATTACGACAACCGTTTTTATATTTCAGTTTTCCAGCGAAATATATCAAAGGGGTGAGTTTTGATCGTAGTCGGTATTTCGCATGAAAAATTCTCAACTACTCGCGTCGCCTTTAAGTAACATAACTTTTACAACCGAAAGTCTACCGTACAGTGGTATAATTTTTCGAAGGACGCCTTAAAGACCGCCATTCCGATACGATACGTTAACCACATTCGCTTTTACGGGAGAAATTACAAGAGTTTGTGCTTGGGGTACCGGTTTCCGTCTTACAGATGTTATCGGGCGCCACTGCGACGCACGCCACGTCTACCTTCGCGATTGTAAAGCAGATGCTTCTGGTTGTATTACTCCTGCTTTTAGGGTTTTGGAACTATTCCGCCATTTTCTACAACCTCGCCTTAGAACACATAATCACTGTGCAGAGTCGAACGAATTCAAAATTCCGTTTCCACAATTTCTTGAAGCGTAACTATTGCGTAACCATTCGTTTAAAACAATTAGGGGTTTGGAAACTACTCCGCCATTTTCTGCAACCCCCGCTTTCAAACAAATATAATCATAATGCAGAGTCAAACACATTGAAAATTTTGTTTGTACCATTTATTTTCTATTGTGTAACCATCTCATTTAACAGAAATAGGGGTTTCAAAATTATCCCGCCATTTTCCAACCCTCTCCTCTTCCTTAAATAATATAATCACAATACAGGGTTGAACGAATTCAAAATTTCGTTTCCACAATTTCTTAAAGCGTAACTATTGTGTAATCTTTACTTTTAAGACAATTAAGAGTTTCGAAACTACCCCGCCATTTTCTGCAACCCTCGCCTTCAAAAAATATAACCATACTGCAGAGTCAAACGCATTGAAAATTTTGTTTGTACAATTTTTTTGAGTGTAACTATTGTGTAACCTTCTCGTTTAGAACAATTAGGGCTTTTGAAATTATTCAGCCATATTTTGCAACCCTCTCCTCTTCTTCAAATAATATAATCACACTACAGGGTTGGACGAATTGAAAATTTCGTTTCTACATTTTTCTCAAACGTAACTTTCGTGTAATCTGTACTTTTAAAACAATTAGGGGTTTCGAAACTATTTTTTCCAACCCTCTTCCCTCCATTAAATAACATATTAATTGCAGTAGAGATAAATGAAAAGGAAATTTTATTTCTGCAATTTTTTAAAATAATTGCATAACTATTTTGTTTAAAACAATTAGGAGTTTCGAAATTACTCCATTATTTTTTGCAACCCCCTTTAAAAAACATAAACACTGCAGAGTCGAACGAATAGAAAATTTCTGTAATTTTTAAAAATTATTACATAACCTTTTCGTCTAAAACAATTAGGGGTTTCGAAACTACTCCATCACCTAAATAACATAGTCACAGATAAATTGACAAGTTACATAACTAATCGCAAGACTCTGCATTAGTTTTTACATTATTTCGATTGCAAGATAATATTTCTTTCGTAAAACAGAAACCTCGTTTGTTTTTTAGATCTTACACGTACTAAACATAAAATTGTTCTAAAATTTGAAAATACAATTGAATTTTAGAAAGAAATATAGTAAACAAACGACAGCTTTACTTAAAATTTTACCAATCTTATAATTGTTTGTTCTCCCAACATATTAATGACTTGCAATCGATATTGTAAATTTAGTTTTCCTATGGACTTGTGCTTTCTTAAGAATTGAAAACGTCATTTCATTGATTTTGAAAGTGGCGTAAGTCCAATCATAGTCATCAAAAACATATTATTTTCTAAATAATGTTAATTATGCTAATTGGGATGATAAGTTTGACACTCTTAGAAACCCAAAAACATTATTCTACTATGACATTTGTTATCCATATTTTTAAATTTAATCCAACGCAAACCCTTCAATATCTCGATTCGAACATAAATGGACTTACGTCACTTTCAAATATTCTTTTTATATTATAAAGATTCAAATAGCGTTTTATTTCGTTGGGCGCGAACGAAATCGATCGAATCGACGAGCGGTGGGCGTACACAGTGGAGGCGAAACGAAAAGCTGAAGAATCGGATCCCGGCGTCGTATCCGGCGCAAAATAAAAATAAAAAAGAAAAAAGAAACCGTTCATTTATTTTCCTCGACAGGAAGCTGCTCGCAGATCACGATTTTCCGTGGCACGCACCGTACATGTAAATTAAGAACACGGCGCCGAGAGAGATTCCGACTGAGATGTTGCTCGCGATCACAGGCCAACCTACGAAGAGGTCGCAATCTCTTCGTCGTCGCGAGGGAAGAGAGTCCTCCATCCCTCCTTCCCCCGACGCGTACGGGAGATCACGACGATAATGATGATGACGGCGATTACGAGATGACGAGAGAACGATGAGGGCGCGAAATATGGCAAAATGGCTCGTAAAACAAATCGACGAGACTCGTTCGATGTTGGTCAAGTTACAAAGGTGTATCTCGGCCGTTTACGACCGTCGGTAACGATCGTATCTCGACGGCCCGTTGACAGACAAGCTTAATACCGTTAGACCATTTCATTTGAGATTCGTTTAAGCACGGTTACACGTGTTGACACCCATGGCCGATGCAAATAACGCCGTAGCCTCGTCTTGAGTAAACTAGACGACTTGGGCAAGAGGAAACGGTCGCCTGAGTTTTCGTCTCTCACGTACGTACTCTGATCTGGCTACTGAAATTATACTTGGATCTTCAGGTGTTATTTATTTCTTCGATTCTTTCATTCTTCGTTACTGAAAAGATCAGAGTGGGGCAAATTTTCTTCTCGAATAACAAGTATTGATTTTAAGGGGTATTCGTTGTCTAAATGTCGATTGTTTGTGTGCTTTTTGGAATTAAAAAAGAGTTGTGACACCATTTTGTCGAATAGATTTCTTCTACTATTCACTAATAACTAAACCTATTCAAATGCATTTCGTTGGACGGGGGTAATTATTTGTGATGTTTGTAACATGTAAAATACGATTATTCTTTAGTTTATGCTGAAGTAAATAATAAACTAGACGACTTGGGCAAGAGGAAACGGTCGCCTGAATTTTCGTCTCTCACGTACGTACTCTGATCTGGCTACTGAAATTATACTTGGATCTTCAGGTGCTCTTTATTTCTTCGATTCTTTCATTCTTCATCACTGAAAATATCAGAGTGGGACAAATTTTCTTCTCGAATAACAAATATTGATTTTAAGCAGTATTCGTAGTCTAAATATCGATTATTTGTGTGCTTTTTAGAATTAAAAAAGAGTTGTGACACCATTTTGTTGAATTTTTCTAGTCGAATAGATTTCTCCTACTATTCACTAGTAACTAAACCTCTTCAAATGCATTTCGTTGGTTGAGAGATAATTATTTATGATTTTTGTAACATGTAAAATACAATCACCCTTTAGTTTATGCTGAAATAAATAGTAACTTTTTAATTACACTAAGTATTACAATAAAATTATTTTTTAAACAAGAATCTCATATTTTGTACAGGATCTACTCAAGGCTAGTAATGCTTTCTAAAATATCTTTTATATTTTCTAGGCAATAAAAATATGTTAAGTACGAGGTTTTACCCTACTCTTCATCACGTACAAAATATTGTAATTAAACCGTACGCTAAGGGATTAATATTTAAAATGGTTGGTAAGAAGAACGTTACGTTTCGGTTTGTTTGTGTTTGTGTTTGTCCGATTGCACCAATCCCAACGCTTTTCTACGCACTAAACCGTTTAGTATTAGCGGATACTATAAATTACTGGACGCGTCCGAACCAGCCTTTAGGGTGAACCAGGGTAATTTAGGTTAGCGGATAATACTAATCGCTTCTATTTCTTAACACTTTTATGGCCGCACGGTTCACGCGAGACTGTTTCTCGATGACGGCGACTTTCGTGAGGTGTTCGATAAAAGTTCCCTGACAGTTTTTCAACCCAAAACCTTCAAACTTAGTACTTTATAAATATTAAAATATTAACTCTACATAGAAGACACTTTGGAACTAAAATAATTCCGAAATATTAAAAAAAATAAATTTGAATAGGATTATTACTAAAACAAATTTTAATTTATGTAGTTTACAATTATATAAAATCAAAGCTTTGGCCCCCGTAAAAAATTTTACAATTTTGGTCTAGTTAAGCAGACGTCAATTTTGTTAATTTAACAATGCTCGACAGTATAACCTTAAATATCAAAGAGAGGCCATCTTGGTACACTTTTTTACTACCCTCAGACACTTTGCAAACTGTTTCTGAATTCTGAATTCATATAAATCGAAATTTCTGACTCGAGTGACTTTCAGTACCAGGATACTTCGAATATTATTACAAGCAATTATAAACATAGAAACACCATAATGAGCATACAAGATAGAAGTTGAACCTGAACAAATTAAATATTGACGACTGAAACTATAAAATTCACATAGAATAAATGAAATTAATATTCAAACACTAGAGTTTTCACTTTATCGCGATAAATATGTAAATATTAGAAAAATATAGTGGTGAAACACGGAGGTCGAAAACGAACCACACACACGCGATCCAGATACGAACGAAGTTATGGGCCGATCGGATACAAGTAACTTCGTTTTTTACATTCGCAGTCCATTTTGTTCATACACGCGTGGTACTCGTATCGCGTCATTGAAGACACGAGTCAGCTTGTGTGCAATAAAAAATAGAATGCAAAGGGTGGGTTCTACGTCGAAAAGTTTCGAAACGCGTGTATATGTAATGACACGCGTAAAGGGCGAAGAAAGGCGAGAATGGAATGCGAGGACGTTGCTCATTAGCCATCGAGCAACTTCAATCAGATTATGGAGGTTGCCTTGGCAAGGCTGGTGGTAGCTTGTTCTGTTCTGGCTGCTCTGATTGGCCAGGCGTCGATACTCTTCGCGAGACGAGGATCTCTCCTAAGTATTTTATCGAGGACCATGTTCACCGAATGCTATCCAGATGACTTTATTATTTCGCGTCTTCGACGTCCGTAGGGCTCATTATGCAACAATTTTTAAGCACTTGGGCGTTTCATTGTATTTGTAATAAATGACGTTGACGAAACTCTCGAGTTGTCATTAATATTACTATTGAAAATCATAGTTTTAGACTCATTTAATAATTTCACTGCCTTGTCACATATGGGTGACAGGATTTCCCACTATGAGATTAGAAAAATTAATTCTCAGGTTGAAATATCGAGGAAAATAAATTTGAATAAGATTTACGAATTTTATCAAGCTATCCAGATGACTATTATTTCGCGTCTTCGACGTCCGTAGGGCTCATCATGCAATCATTTTTAAGCACTTGGGCGTTCCATTGTATTTGTAACAAATGACGTTGACGAAGCTCTCGAGTTGTCATTAATATTACTATTGAAAATCATAGTTTTAGACTCATTTAACACTTTCACTGCCATGTCACATATGGGTGACAGGATTTTCCACTATGAGATTAGAAAACTTAATTCTCAGGTTGAAATATCGAGGAAAATAAATTTGAATAAGATTTATGAATTTTATCAAGCTATCCAGATGACTATTATTTCGCGTCTTCGACGTCCGTAGGGCTCATTATGCAACAATTTTTAAGCACTTGGGCGTTCCATTGTATTTGTAACAAATAACGTTAACGAAGCTCTCGAGTTGTCATTAATATTACTATTGAAAATCATAGTTTTAGACTCATTTAACACTTTCACTGTCATGTCACATATGGGTGACAGGATTTTCCACTATGAGATTAGAAAAATTAATTCTCAGGTTGAAATATCGAGGAAAATAAATTTGAATAAGATTTATGAATTTTATCAAGCTATCCAGATGACTATTATTTCGCGTCTTCGACGTCCGTGGGCTCATTATGCAACAATTTTTAAGCACTTGGGCGTTCCATTGTATTTGTAACAAATGACGTTGGCGAAGCTCTCGAGTTTTCATTAATATTACTATTGAAAATCATAGTTTTAGACTCATTTAACACTTTCACTGCCTTGTCACATATGGGTGACAGGATTTTCCACTATGAGATTAGAAAAATTAATTCTCAGATTGAAATGACAAGGAAAATAAAATAAGATTTATGAATTTTAGCAAGGTTACAAAAATAAACACTGGACCAAATATCAAATTATGTTTTACCACTATATGGAACCAGAGAAATTAATTCTCAGGTTGAAATGTCGAGAAAAATAAAATAAGATTTATGAATTTTAGCAAGATTACAAAAATAAATATTGAATCAAATTTTAGGATATGTAATTTACAATGGTTCAGAATAAAAATTTTTAGTTTTGCAGTATATTGTGAATGTATTAAAGAAACACAATTCTCTAAGAATAAATAGAAAGCAGAAAATTACAATCTTAGAATATAATTGAAATCAAACGATCTTGATAGACAAAAAATTTATTTTATTAAAGTAACAATTTTCTGTTTACACACACTGTTTCAATGGGAGGCATTTTCAGTGTTTGTATAATAGAATTTTTATATAATAGAATATTTTTAGAACGGAACAATAGGATTATCTCCTCTATAAAGTAATTCTTTTTCTTATGAATTCACAAATTTTCAGCACCAACATAATACTCGATAATCTAGGAGCTTGTTGCACCCACGCACCGACGTATTGCTAGCATGATAAGAAGTATATGTGCACAGGTGCTCCTATACGAATCTGATCATCCTTTTCGCGACAATACGCTTAAACACATTTCAGAATCAATATCATTATACTCGTCGACTAAGTTAGATATAATTATTGTTTATGGAACGGTAAATTCAAAATGACGTCGTCTGCAGAAACTTTTACGAAGTAATGGTGAACTCGTGGTAAATACTAAAATATTTGTCACTGACTTCGCTACGAATTGTTCCGAATACAGCAAAAAGAATATTATAAATTTACTCTAGTAGAAAATATAATTAAAGTAGGGTTAATGCAGCAGCAAAACAAAATAATTCCCCAGAAATGAATTAAAACGTTATTTATGAATTCTATGTTCCATTAGTTAGAAAGTACCAAGCACTCTCGATCGTCGAAAAGTGTAATTGTAAACATCGTCTTTCTAATAAATATCAAATTTTCCACGGGAACAACAAATTCCAGAAAATACGTCAAAACTAAATTATTGGATGCAAGGAGGATAGCTAGATCTGTTTGAATTTATCATTATTTCACAGCGTAATTTATTGTATTCTGTGCGAGTTCGCTAACGACTGACCCTACAATAAGTGTTTGCGTATGTTTGTTGCGTGTTCGATACGAGTGTTCTAGCCTAAATCGTTCGACGACGTTCTCGTTCCCTTTCTACATAAATATACATCAGGAAAACCTCCCCCGTCAACGTCGATCGATAAATCTTCCGATCAAACGAAGCCAGATACACGGATACTCTCCGACAAACCCACCTAGCCAACATAATTAAGTAGTTGCGACACTTTCTATGCGTCACGTCGCAACGGAACCGTTACGGTTACATCTACTGTTACACTGTTCTCTGAAAGGTATAATTATATTGTTGAAGTGAAATTGATCGTCCCGAAGTGAGGCCGCTTTTCGTATATCAAATTAGTGAATCGATGGGCGCGCCGGGTGCGAGAAGCATACGCGTGTAAGCGAAATGACGATAAAGGGAACAAGCACGATGAAGACGAGGAGAATGGTCTCTTACGAAAGATAGACCGTCGGAAGACCGCGGTGGACGGAAGGAGAAACAAAATGGAGGAGGAAGAGCGATCGAGATGCAAAGCGAGAACCGATCAATCGAGGCCGTGTGACAGGCGGACGGTGGTATCTCGAGCATCGACACGACAAGTACCTTGCACACCGTTCCGAGTTACCTACGGGCCTTGAAACGTATCTTCATTTCATTGACGTAGGTAGGACGCTAACACCGACGTGTTGAATAAACGCAACGATCTCGTAGGTCTTTAAATTTGGCAGAACAGAAGAAAACAAGCCAACCGGCGATTTAAAAATAACTCACCGCCGGTGTCTTCCGTTCAATACATCGTACACGCTCGATACTTCATGTATAGCTCAAGGAAAACCATTTACGAAAATTTCGAGCGGTTTCACGTTGCGTCGAGTACACTTCCGGAGTTGGAAATCGAGTTTTACTTTTTATTCGAACGCGATGTTTATTGGATATTTTCTTTTTCGTTGTAGATTTTAAGGGTTCAAAAGAGCCTCTCTTGTACGAATAGTATTCGAAAAATCGATTATCGAAACAAAGTCTGTATGTATAGTAGTCACTCGCTAATGTTTGCTACTCTTTCGATATTGTTGTTTAGTAGTGAAGCAATTACGAATGAATCACCGAAAGAATAAAAATAAAATTGTTGTATTTTCTAATTTATAACTGTAAAATTATTTTAATCGCATTGCAGAGTTTTTCCTAATGGAAACGATACCAAACAAGGCCATATTTGCTTTTACTGATAAGAATTAGAAAAGGAATGCAAAATAAATTCTACACTTTTTATAATAGTAATGTTAGTCACCTAGCCGTGGTACTTGAAAATCCGGGTAAAGTTTTTGGATAGCCAATTTTTTTCTATTTAAAAGTCAACTACAGTGGTCCCTTGCTAACGTTCGCTACTCTTTCCCTCGATATTGTTCGCAGCATCATATCAGCTGAACGTTGTAAATCTAATCGTTAAATCGTAACAAACTAACCATACATCCTCGAAAACGTGAATATCGAAATTTAAGAATAATTTTGAACAATTTGTTGGCGGAGGCTTCGTTAAAAGGTTGTTAACGTTTAAAGTTCCGCATATATTGAATTTTTTTCTCAAAAATGCGCAGGATTTCGAGGGTATGTATATTCACCAAAAATGATTGTAATTGACCCCTGCAATCGATAATAATTTTTCTAGGACTATTTGAAATTTTTATTATTCGTCGAAAAATTTAGGCACATTTCTGAATTTTTTTCTCGAAAATGCGCAAGAATTCGAGGGTATGTCTATTCATAAAAAATAATTGTAATTGACCCCTGCAATCGATAATAATTTTTCCAGAGTGATTTGAAACTTTTCAATTTCGCCGAAAAATTTAGGCACATTTCTGAATTTTTTTCTCGAAAGTGGGTAGGATTTCGGAAGTATGTCTATTCACCAAAAATGCTTGTAATTGACCCCTGTAACTAAATGTAATTTTTTTAGAACGATTTACAATATTTTAGTTTCGCCGAAAAATTTAGGTATCTACTCGATTTTTGTTCTCGAAACTGAGTAAGATTTCGGGGGTACGTCTATTCACCAAAAATGCTTGCAATTGACTCCTGCAATCGAAAATAATTTTTTTAGAATGATTTAAAATTTTTATTTTTCGCCGAAAAATTTAGGCACCTACCCCCTGTCGATTTTCCTTAAAAATTCGTTTTTAATTTTTAGTAATTTTGTTTGACGCCCTACAGAAAAGTTGTCTAATACTTTTTTGTAGGTACCCATGAGCTCTACTTCAGAAAAAAGTTTCATTGAAATATATTCACAATTGTAGGAGTTATGGCTGTTTGAAAATTGGGCCATTTTTATAGGGTTTTTCTCATTTTGCGGGGTCAAGGACCAACTTTTCGAATATTTTTGCGATTAGTACATATTCTCCACCAAAATACGCGTAGTTTGCTTTTTTAAACATCAAAATCGTCCAATCCGTTCAGGAGTTATGACGTTTTAAAGATTCGCATGAAATTTCGGGGTAACATTTCTGGCCAGAAATTATATTTTCGGTAAGGAATTTTTTTCTCGAAAGTGCGTAGGATTTTGGGGGTATGTCTATTCACCAAAAATGCTTGTAATGGACCCCTGCAATCAAAAATAATTTTTTTAGAACGATTTGAAATTTTTTAATTTCACCGAAAAATTTGACCTCCTTTCGGAATTTTTTTCTCGAAAAAGCGCAGGATTTCGAGGTTATGTCTATTCACCAAAAATGATTGTAATTAACCCTCGCATCCAAGAATAATTTTTCCAGAACGATTTGAAATTTTTCAATTTAATTTTTTAATAATTTTTTAACAAAGCCTCAGTTAAGAAATTGATATTCTTGACTTTTGTTTTATTTTGGCCTCTAGAATCTCCCATTACAATTTTTCCCAGGGTTGGTCGAACACCCTGTATAAAGACCAGACATTGTGAACATGCAAAAAAGATTCGGAGCAATTAAAAATGCAACACAAAATAGATTGACAGTCACTGATAAGTGTGTTAAAAGTGATAACGTTATTAACAAATCAGTAAAAAGCTACATACTTCGCTCTGACACAGAGAACAGCAATTCCCAGATTATTACGCCTCCCTCGATAACGTTCCCATCGCGGATCCAAGCTAACGAACATTAACGAGGGATCGCCGTAGCCAGCTCTATATTCTACTCCACCTTTCCGTTTTCAGACCGCGAACTCGCACGTATCGAGCACAATATTGTCCATAAATACTTCCCGAAGATGAATACGATCGTTAACGTTCACAGAAGTGCCTCGGAACTATCATTACCGCGGCAGAGGTGCTTAGGGATCTTCGAAAACAAGTTTCGCTTAGCCGCGCGGACGGGCGCAACCGGAGCGTGCATTAAAATCGCGTAACGTATTATACAGCCGCGCGATGGCTGTGGAAAATTGAGAAAACGAGTGGCGAAAATGCAAAGAACGGAATAGATGTTGCCGCGGGCTAAATTGAGACGGCAATTTTTCGTTGGCGAGTCGCGACGCCGCAAAGGACCCTATCGTCGTCGTGTACCGCGTGCAAAAGAGGCGGTTACAAGAAAGACTGCGAGCAGATGGATTAATGTAAAGGCGTACGACTCTAACAAGCGAATTATCTCCGAGATATATTGTGCCGCTTCATGGGTGGTTAACTCCGCGCGAGCAGCTTCCAAAGAGAAAGAAAGAGAGGGACAAGAGTTCCCAAGAGTACTGGTAAAGAGCCGCGGCGGCCAGGAGGAGGAAAAATAAAGCGAAAGAGGAAGTGGCGGATACAAGGAAGAGGAACGAAGAGGGGGGGGTTGAGAAGGAAAAAGACGAAGCGAGGTCAGCCAGCTTCCAAGTTGAGATGACTCTATAGCCAGCCTTCTTCCGCCTCGTCTCATCGTAATGCCTTGTAAGCTCTACTAATCTCCTTACCGGTTCTCTTTCTTGATTTACCGACGTGTTTTCATTGTCTTTGCAGACTTTACTAACCAACCGTAAAAAAACTACCCTGCAAGCGCTCCTTTCGCCGAACTGTTACTCCTATCTGCGGCGCTGTCGATGCAATGCCACGCGAGAGAACCTTCGCCGATTCCCGGGCACGTTCCGATTATGCGTTCGAGTTTTCATGTACTTACAGGGTCTTTCGGATTTAAATGGCCAGAACCATCAAACAAATCCGTCGAGCCAATAAATTTTTCCTACGCGAGCATGCTTAAAAGATGATACCGTCTCCTGTACGAGGCACTCGCGAACGTACTTCCGGTGGTAAAATTTATTTGTCTTTCGCTTTACGATGGTCGTACCCCAAAAAAAGCTTCTTCTGTGCATTTTCCACCCGAATGGTTACAAAGACGAGCTTTCGACAAATAGCAGTGTTGGGAAAAAGTTATTTGTTATTGTAAAAATTATTTGCACGTAGTGAGAAATTTTATGGTATTTTTGTGTTTGAAAGTAAGAAGTTTTATCCTTTTTCTTTTGCAGACCAAAAATTGTCAGCTGTCAAAGGTGACTGATTCTACCTTGGAAACATAAACAGTGTGCTCGTACTAGCGGAATGCAAACTAAAATGAAAGATAACATAGTTTCTAATGGTCTAAAGTTTTCTTAACGCATCATAACGTGCGAAGAAACGTTGTTGTGTGGTTATAACAGTGGAACGAAGGTTCATTTATGATAGAAAACGCTCGTCAAACGTTCGACTAAAGGTAAGTTCTTCCGATAGTTTTCATTGATTACTATGATGTGGTATTTCATGAATGTTTACAATGCTACGGTCAATAAAGAGTATTACTTGGGTGTTTCACCCGAATTTCCGACTGAAAATAGTGGAATGCTGATACCACAGCCACCGTATTCGTCTAATATGGCCTCGCCATCTTTCTCTTCGCAAGAATGAAGAAAACTATGAAAGGACGCGTTCGAACCGAAGACATCGAAGAAATCAAAAATCGCTGAGCCAATCGAACGAAGAAACGTGGACACAAGTGTATAATATTCAACGGGGACAATGCAAATGTGGTAGAACAAATACAAACTTTTTCAAATACTCCAAAATTGCATAAACTGTTTGATCAAACCTCGTACATCATGTATAATGTGATCTAATGTACATCGAAATAAAACGAGCACTAAATTATCATTTGTAATTTTCATTTGGTTTCGATTGTTGTATCACAAAGAAAAATCCTGTTTTATACGAAAATCAAGAATATCAATTTCTTGACTGAGGCTCCAGTAAAAAGTTATTGAAAAATTAAATTAAAAAATTTCAAATCATACTAAAAAAATTATATTTAGTTACAGGGGTCAATTACAAGTATTTTTGGTGATTAGACATAACACCGAAATCCTACTCACTTTCAGGGAAAAAATTCGTGTAGGTACTGAAATTTTTGGACGAAATTAAAAAAATTCAAATCACACTAAAAAAATTATATTTAGTTACCGGGGTCAATTACAAGCATTTTTGGTGAATAGACATACCACCGAAATCCTACGCAGTTTCGAGAAAAAAATTCCTTACCGAAAATATAATTTCTGGCCAAAAATGTTACCCCGATTTTTCATGGAATCTTTAAAACGGCATAACTTCTGAACGGATGGGACGATTTTAATGTTTAAAAAAGCAAACGACGCGTATTTTAGTGTAGAATATATAGAAATTATAAAAATATTCGAAAAGTTGTTCCTTGGCGCCGTAAAATGTGAAAAACCCCATAAAAATGGTCCAATTTTCAAACAGCCATAACTCCTACAATAGTGAATATATTTTAATGAAACTTTTTTCTAAAGTAGAGCTCATGGGTGCCTACAAAAAAGTATTAGACAACTTTTCTGTAGGGCATCAAACAAAATTATTAAAAATGAAAAACGAATTTTTAAGAAAATCGACAGGGGGTAGGTGCCTAAATTTTTCGGTAAAATTGAAAAGTTTCAAATCACTTTGAAAAAATTATTTTCGATAATAGGGGTCAATTACTATCATTTTTGGTTAATATATATACCCCCGAAATCCTACCCACTTTCTAGAAAAAAATTCAGTACGGGCGGAACTTTAAACGTTAATAACTTTTTAACGAAGCCTCCATCAACAAATTAGTATTCTTGATTTTCGTATTATTTTGGCCTCTAGAATCTCCCATTAAAATTTTTCCCATGAGTTCACATTCTGTATATTGAAAAATAAGCTTAACACTAGAACAACCGTACTGATCAAAATAATCCATTCGTAGTTTCTAATAAAAATTATTATATAACAATATATATTAATAATAAATTTATAAGGAATAATAAGTTCATATATATATTCATATATATGTATGTTATGAACAAGAAATATTATAGATAACCAAATTTGATTACATTATTAACTTCACTGGAATTAGCATTCGTCGATTAAAACATTAGAAAAACACTAAGAAAATCATGCCTTTTTCGACAAGTCTGAACTAAAAGCTATCTTAAAACTATCCTAAAAGCGAACGATTATATCTTTTGATAGTATACATTCATAAAAATTGCCCAATATAGTGTTTACACTTATCTGTGCTTAATAAATATCAAGAAATTTAACACACTCTTAAGGGTGGATTTTATTTCCTGGGCACCCGCCTTTCGATAAAATTGGTGTAAAGTATTCAAACGTAGAAAGTTCAAACTTTAAAATGCTTCTTTTCTCTCATCCAATGAATATTAACGAAACCATGCAAATTCGAAGATTGAGCTTTCATAATATGTCCGGCTGTTCGGGGCAAACACCCCACTGTGCGTCGGTTCGCTTTGCAGAAAATCAACTCGAACGCCCGTCCGCCATTCCTCGGCGGTGGAGCTCGAGGAATCCTTCGTTCGCGGGGCATCCGACTTTTTCTGGGAAGAATAATATTTTCTTATGACGAGCGGAGTAGAGGAAACAACTCTCTCCTCGTGTCCCAACCTACCGTGCCGATCAATGGGGAAACCGAATCCGCCTCCACGTCTCCACGATGAATTTTTCCGCGGCACGCACCGACGAGCACAGAATATAATGGCGGTACATTGCACCCCGAACATAAATTCTGCGATCAAAGTGCATCGCGTCGCGCCAGGGCGAACTTTAAGGATTTTATGTGATTAAGTTCCTCGACGGCTTTCTCTCCATTTTTCTTTTTCTTCGACTCTTGCGTTTCCTTTATCTTTGCCCCCCGTCCCTCTTCGCGGATCCCTCTCTCGTCCGTCTCGTTCCACGAATGATTCACTGTATCCTTCCCCCCCCCCTTCTTATTTCGTTGTTTTCATTTCTTTTTTTTTTTCTCTCCATCGTTTCATTTCCCACGCGTTGGTCTCATCCTCGATATCTTTTCTCCTCATCTGTTCGGCGGTAGTCTTGGCACCGATCGATTAACCGCGTCGTTCCTTGCTACGACGGTCCCTTTCCAAGCCCGGTAACACGACGCGATGGATTCTAACGCTTTATCGAGTTCGACTCGAACACGGACGACAAATCGTCCAAGTTTTAAGTATTTTCAAAAAGAATCCATCCTGCGAAAATATCCCAGTCGCGATGTGTTGGACGGTTCTCGGTGTGCTGGTACTACTTCCAATAACGGTGGTAGCGTCGGAGGGGGGTAGTTTCGGCGGAAAGCGGGCGAGAAGGGAGAAGAAACGGAGAAAACCAGAGAGGGAGAGAGACGGAAAGCTGAGAAAGCTAGCCATAAAATACGTGTGCATGGATGCATTTACGAACTCCCAGGCTCGTGGCAACCGGGCCGAGTTTCGGAGGATGAGGGATGAGGATGCAGCACCAGGGCGGTGGTGGTGGCTGCTTTCACGTAGCAAAGTTGTTGCCAGTTGTTTTCCCGGGGGACAAATTTATAACTTCGTCTCGCTCGAGAAGTTCGTGGAGAACAAACCAAAAATCGCCGCACCGCGAGATCTGCTATTGGTTTTTCATGATGGATCAACGGAGAATACATATCCCGACTACCTACGTTTCACCGGATTTGTTCAATTAGCACGGCTTCGATGGACACTATTTCCCTCGACCCACTTTTCATCGGAATTTTCACCAACTTTCTTACGTCGACCATTGTACCGTCGGTATTCTAAAATTTTTCGACGTGACTTCAACGTATAGGATACAATAGAGATTAGGGGGAAAAGCTGATTATAAAACTGCTAAATTGAGGCGTTGTTTTAATTTTCGTAAAGGGCTTTCGAAATAATGTCATGTTGTGTTTAATCTTTATACCTTGAAACACTTTCTTTTGTTCAAAATGGCATATTTATTATTAAATAAAGGGTGGAGTCTTTTATTATTACTCTGGTGGAATAACTGGTAAAAAATGCATTTGTTTAAGTTACACATTAAAAAATGAGCTTAACACTGGAACTACCAAACTGGTCAAAATGAAATGCGTAATTTCTGATAGGAATTATTACAAATTTACTCTACTGGATTTTTGCAAAATCGTGGTTTTCTATAAGAGAATGAATGGACATTTATTTTCATTGCATTATACATTTCTTCAAGTATCTATCGTTGTAATTTCTTTGGTACAAATAAATACACCATAATTGTCGGTAGTTCTAGTGTTAATACATTTGGAGTAAATTTTTTGGATTTTCTGAATTATTATCCTGGGTGGAGTCTTTTATTATTATTCTGATGGTCATATGCGAGCATACTCAACATACAACAATATCCAAACACGAAATTTTTACTCGTGTTTGCTCTGAAAAAAGAAAGTACTATTTGAAGTCAAAGCTAGCAGGATACCAATAATATTTTGCGTTAAATTAAACTTTCATAAGAGAATTAAAGGGTTAATGTAAAAATTAACTTAAAACACAAATAAATAATTTAGGAATTACAAGTTTACTAGATACTGTTTATTTATAAAAGTTTATCATTCAAGCCCTGATCAAAAGACAGCATTTAAAATTATTTTCTAAATTTAATCGTTCCTCCTCGATCGACCAAATCTCGCCAAATATTTTTTTTCCAAGTTTGTACCGAACCATGAAAATGACCATAGTTATTATCTTGTTTAAAGAAAGTAGAAATAATTCACTTTGAGATGAAAATTAATTTGTACTGATAATTTCTTTGTTTTCAATTTACGGTATCTTTTTCTCTTACAAAATGTCTTTTTTTTGTATCGAACCATGAAAGTGACTATAGTTGTCGTTGTCTTGTTCAAAGGAAATAATTTACTAATTTATAATTTACTAATTTAAGGAATCTAATGTATAACTGTGCTCGTAAGTATGCGTCCGCTATTATTGCGAATTTACGAATCCGTGCATCTCATACTCGAGATTGCATATTTTTGGTATTCGCGGGCCAATGTGTTCGTGTATCCGCGAATTACAAAGTGCAACCGTAATAAGAGTAATAGTAGAACAACCTATAAACTAAAAACACGGTTTTATTAAAGGAAAAATACTTTGCATACCGTATTTGCGTAATCGTTGCTCTACATACCTACTTATATGAATTGTTGTCATCGAAATCTCTGACCTACAATGGGTTAAAGTACGTATTCTAGTTTACAAATGTGTAAAATCAATTACTTTATTCTTTGTTGCTAGTGGAACGATGTAATATTCTCGAATAAAGTCAATTTCATGTTTTTAGATTTAACAGGTGACATAAACCGTTTCAACAATATTAAACCGACGATGAAATATCATCAATACAAGAATATTTTTTATTGTACCAAAGATTAACATTATCCATAACTTAAATCTCAACTGAATTATTTTACTTAACGTCGATTTTTGCCAAATTGATAAATAGAAATCAATTTTCCCTTAAAGCATTAAAAAAATAATGAATTAATGAAGGATTATATAAATTTACAAATAATTGACATATATTAAATAATCCTGAAACTTTTCAGACAAATTGTATATTGTTCGATAAATAATGAGAAAATTTAAATTGAAAGATATTTTTCATATACTCCAAGAATATTTCTTTCTACTTTAGAGAACGTATAAATTATTTCTACTTTAGCCTAATGTTATCGACAGTTTTTGCAACAGAAATTCATAAAGCTTATCTTTACTTTCAAATTCTATTCAGTACTCCAACGTAAATATTCGGATCGTTCGATAAATAACGAGTGAAATTCAAATAAAAAAATTCTCTCCTGTTCTTCGAAAATGTCCACTTCTACTCTAGCAAGCGTTAGTCCAACATTATCCACAGTTCTCCCAAGAAATATTTCTAAAGATCACCTAAATCTCGGCTCGTTACGCGAGAATCCCCACTTCAGAGTTCGGACAAACGGCGTGTTGGAGATCTTTTTAAAAAAACGTGGGCGGCTTCCGTAATTTTCTCGAAAACGTGGGCGGGCTCCTGTAATTTTCCCGCGTTGGAACCATGACGCGTCTTAATTTTCACTCGGTTACCAGCGACGAAGACAGTGTTTCCCAACACAGAACGAACATCGCGCAGGCGAGGCAGTTTCATTAATTTTTGGTGGGACTAGAAAATTACATTCACTGTTTCGTTTCCTTCGTTTCGAGTGCCTATTCGTATTGTACTTTTCCAGAATTTAATTGATTATCACGCTGAAAGGGGAGGTCACGAGGCGAGGTACGATCCAGAAGAGATTGGGGAACACTGAACCGAGGCATCCAGGCGTCTGGAATCCCAGTCGAAAATTGTGCTAATTCCTTTAAAGTGACCCGTGTTCCGAATGATCGGCCGTTCAGGCATAAGTAACACAACAGGTAGGTAGAAGCAAAGGATCACCGGGATGATAGTGTGAAAGAGAGAGAAAGACAGAGGTTGGAAGAACAAAAGCAACGCCCAAGCTCCACAGGTGCTCTCGTGAGTGGCTCTTGGTTCGTTTGGATAACTGCGGACGAGTCGCCAAGGCGTTAAAGCAAACAGCGACCGAGATGAACTTTCTAACGCTATGCTGATACCCGGGCGGTTGGTCTTCTTAGGTCCCTTCAAGGTTCCTAACCTCTTAAATTACCTGTGCATTTCCTAGTGCAAAACTCTGTTCCCTGGAAAGGATTTTTTTTGTTCGTGGAAATCGCGTTTCGTGGAACCGCTGGTAATTTTTCCATTTCCAATCTACAGTACGGAGCAAAATGGTAGCACCGTAATCTTTGCATCATAAATAATGATCACAAGATAGTTGACACATTGGCGACCCGGTGAAGAAAATTCTCCAAATAACCGAATTCTTTTTGCTTTTAAATATTATCAATACTGTTAGAATTAATTAGATCGTGAAAAAACTATTTTACGTACTGCTTCGAATTTTAAAGGCACCAAATTTTTTTATGTTTATTGTAAAAATATTTTTTGTAATTTTACTACAAAAATTTGTTATAAATATTTGTTTAAGTTAATTTATATATGTGAAATTATTCTGGCAAATTACTACAAAAGCAGGCGCTAAACAAAAATAACCACTAATAGAAGAACAAAGAGTGCACAATTTGCACGTGAAGATGCTCACTAAAATGGACGAATGTTATATTTTCTGACGAAAAGAAATTTAATCTGGATCGATTTATGGAATAGTTTTGCTAGAATAATTTGAAATAGTATTTATAGCTATTTCCCATTGTAAGAAATGTATCTACCCCTTTAAAAGAAATGAAATTCTTTCCTATAATTGTTTTAGAATACAACTGTTCCATTAATTTTGTTATTTATTTAGTGTTTTTAAGATAATTTTGCGACTAAGTAGATAATAAAATGAAAAATATGGAGTATATAGTTTAGTGATAAATAGCAATAAACGACATAGTGTGTAATCTTTGTTAATTGCTTCCCAACAAAATATGGAAATACTACTCCATACATATTTTTTTTTTTAATTATATGTTTTTCAGAAGGAAAATTTTTAGTTATCTAAAGTTGAGTTTGATGAATGATGAAGTAGGAAAAAATATTATGAATATTCATCTTTTGGGTTAATAAATACTAGGAATATAAATTTTTGAAAATAATTAAGTTGTACAAATAGCAGAAAGAGAGCCTTGATGCAGACGAACGATTTTTTATACAAAAAATGACCCATAATTTAAAAAAAGACTTGGATTTCGATAAAAATTGAAACCATATAATTTCCAGACTCGCTGTACTCTAATCTGCTATTGTATTCCAAAAACTTGCAACGGTGCATCGAGTGTAGGAGACAAAAATAGAAATGAAAGATAAAATATATATTTAAATACAAACTAAATATGATTTGTTTATCGAATTCTTGTTAAATCTACTTGTAAAACTCTGAGTTACTAAACGGAAACTATTACTAGGGATATACACCAACTGTCCGGAAATTTCCAGGCATACAAGTAGCGCTATCTATCAGCCAATCAGAGAAGCTTATGGTGACAAGTTTTAACCCCAAACATGACTTTATGCAGCCGGTTGCTATCAATTCTATGTTCTACGCGTTCGAATATTGTTTGTTTCTTCACCCTCTGTAAAAATTGTCAAACAAACACCCTATTTACGGCCGTTCTTCATTTAAAACAACTTATCAGAATGTTCCTACAAAATGGATGACTAAAAGACTATTTGACATTAAGTTAACCCAGAAAACTAGCTTGTAGTTCTATTTTTCTAGAATTAAAAATTTCTGTCTTGTAAAACACACGATGTACAACATTGAAAATGGCTAGACGTCTCAATTTTTCTGAATTTGTCTCCATTTTTGGTTCGATGTTCCTTTGTCTCCAAAATGGACTCTCCAGACCATATAGCGTATCTCAATTTTCAAATGTTCATTAATTTTTAGAAGACTTTTTTAACTAATTCAGCGTCATGAATCTACTACTGATTATTAAAAGCAATCTCCATTAGAATTAGATTTTTTTGTATCTGAATTAATACTTTTGTTCAGTCTAGAAATACTACTTCTCTAAAAAGGGCTAATAATTCATTAGTTATTCTATCCTTACAAAACTTTTCATGTATTGTTACGTAATTTTGCAAAAGAAAACTGCACTAATTCAAACCGCGACAATTATATTTCTGACCATCAATTAACAATTTAAATAAAACCATCTCATTTCTTGCTCACACTTTCGCTCGTAAATAAGGAAAGAATAATTTCCCTATTTATTTATTATTTTTAGGTCATTGATACTTGATATCCATTGTCCAAAACTGGTAGGGCAACTACGTTCAGTTAAATAACTTTTTCTTTATATGTATAATTATTCTTAGATCATTTCTTTACAATGATGCTCCTATCTACCAAATCGCTCGTTCTATATTTGTTCCAATCGAATGGATTTAATAGCCCATTTAATAGTCCATTGAAATAGACTGTTGGGCGAATTTCATTCACGAATAACGAATAACGAATAAAAGTGTTAAATTCATTCGTAGACTCCCCTTCGTTCGAAGATTCTTTCGTGATTCAAAGCCTGTTAACAGATTTTTCAAATCGATATCCAAGCGTACGAAGCCGTTCAATGCTAGTTTACAAACCACTCTAAAAATTTGACTCGTTATTCGCGAATAAAGCCCAACTCTGTTGGCAAAAGCGACAGCAGAAGAGAGCATCGGCCCGGTTTGGTTCACGAGGATCGTCGCCAAGCGTTTTACGACGGTCGATGAACACAGATCAACAATCGCGAGACGATACCAGTCCCAATGAGCCGTAGTAAACTAACTTTATTGTGAGGTCTAAAGTGTGGAATATCTGACCTGCTCGGAGAAGTGCAAACGCGTCTCGTAACGGCACCTGCTTCGCTCCTACTGGATGCACTTTAAATACTGGTATCGAACAATGCCCGGACCGTACGACGCCGGAATTTGATTTACAGCGGAATTCCTACGACGCGGGACGTAAACAGGTACACGCTACGCCCACCGCTCGATGTTGATATATAAATCGCGAGACGTCGCGAGTTTTCAAACGAAAATGGTAATGGCCGTTGCGCAACCGCTCTGTCAATGCGCGCGCGAACACTGTTAGCTGTTCCGGTTGGTTTACGGGGAAATTTTGCAAAAAGCACGCTCATTTCGGAGGATAGAGTCCGGGCAAAATTTTAGTAAATTTTATCAAGTAACAAACAGAAATCTTTGACTGGTACGTAAACTAATTTTTATTTGCGGTTGTTAATCCGTTCGTAAATTAGACACCATTAACACGTTCACTGCCAGATGAAAATCGTGTAATATTCTGTACAAAAATTTGTTTCAGTACTTATTTTCGTAATCTTGTCAACATTTACGAACTTTTCAAATTTATTTCCCTCGACGTCTTGAATTGAGAATTAATTTTTCTAGTATCATAATGGTAAATCCTATTATATATCACCTAATATGAGTGACGTGGCAGTCAAAGTGTTAACAGATTTTTTTTAATCGATATCCAGCAACCAGAAACTACTTTACGATCGAATTTGAATGCAATCGGTTAGATTCTACCTCTCAGGATCGAGGATGCTTTGTAATTGTGAACAGATAATTGCAAAGTTAAATATCGAAAATTCAAACTTTCTTAGACAAGATTCCACTTTAAGAAGACATTCTTTTACAACTGAACGACGATCTCAATTTTATGTAACAAAGTAGAACTGAATAAAGACTCTCCAAACATAGTCATAATTAATAAATTGATTGCAAAACCAAGACTATAAAATTGTAAACTACGTAAACAGAAATGTGTCTTAGTGCCTCCATGTTTCTATAATCTCGCTAAAGTTCAAGAATTCTATTTAAATTAACTTCCTTTGCCATCTTAACTTGAAAATTAATTTTCTGAAAAAGTCCTTTAATCTATACAGGGTGTTCGGCCACCCCTGGGAAAAATTTTAATGGGGGATTCTAGAGGCCAAAATAAGACGAAAATCAAGAATACCAATTTGTTGATGAAAGCTTCGTTAAACAGTTATTAACGTTTAAAGTTCCGACCGTATTGAATTTTTTTCTCGAAAATGCGCAAGATTTCAGGGGTATGTGTATTCACCGAAAATTATTGTAATTGACCCCCGCAACCGAAAATAATTTTTCCAAAACGATTTGTCATTTTTTTTTTTCCGTCGAAAAATTTCACACTTTCTCGAATTTTTTTCTAGAAAGTGGGTAGGATTTCGGGGGTATGTCTATTCACCAAAAATGATTGTATTTGACCCCAGAACCTAGAAATAATTTTTTTAGAACGATTCGAAATTTTTTTTTTCCTCCGAGAAATTTAGGTACCTACCCCCTGTCGATTTTTCTTAAAAATTCCTTTTTCATTTTTAGTAATTTTGTTTGTCGCCCTACAGAAATGTTGTTTAATACTTTTTTGTAGGTACCCATGAGCTCTACTTCAGAAAAAAGTCTCATTGAAATATATTCACAATTGTAGGAGTTATGGCTGTTTGAAAATTGGACCATTTTTATGGGGTTTTTCTTATTTTGCGGGGTCAAGGACCAACTTTTCGAATATTTTTAGAATTTCTACATATTCCACACTAAAATACGCGTTGTTTGCTTTTTTAAACATTAAAATCGTCCAATCCGTTCAGAAGTTATGCCGTTTTAAAGATTCGCATGAAAATTCGGGCAGACATTTCTGGCCAGAAATTAGATTTTCGGTAAGGAATTTTTTTCTCGAAACTGAGTAGCATTTCGGGGTTATGTCTATTGACCAAAAATGCTTGCAATTGACCCCTGCAACTAAATATAATTTTTCCAAGACGATTCGAAAGTCTTTTTTTTCACCCAAAACTTTCAGCACTTACTCGAATTTTTTTCTCGAAAGTGGGTAGGATTTCGGAAGTATCTGTATTCACCAAAAATGATTGTAATTGACCCCCGCAACCGAAAATAATTTTTCCAGATCGATTTGAAATTTTTGAATTTAATTGCTAATAACTTTTTAACGAAGCCGCCATCAACAAATTGGTATTCTTGATTTTCGTCTTATTTTGGCCTCTAGAATCTCCCATTAAAATTTTTCCCAGGGTTAGCTGAACACCCCGTATATATCGTATCAAGGCAGTGTTAAAGAAAAGAATGTTGCAATTGTAGATTACGTAAACAAAAATTTTTGTCTTGCTGCCTCCATGTTTCTATAATCTCGTTAAAATTCATGAATCCTATCTAAATTAATTTCCTTCGCAATCTTAACTTGAGAATTAATTGTTTGAAAAAGTCCTCCAACCTATATATGTCGTGTCAAGGCAAAGTGTTAAAGAAAAGAATGTTGCTAGCTTATTACGACACTGAATGTCGTTGCAGCAGCATTAATTTATCAACGTTGCAAGAGTCTCGTTTTTACGGATGCAGAATAAAATTACTTAAATTAGAAACGTTTCTTCCGCTCAGTTCCGATACCAAAAAGATGAACGAGTCTAATAGTGGGTATTGAAATCAAACGTTATTATTATAAAAGCCGATATTCCAGGTAATCGTTGACCGATATCTGGATAATATGCCTCCAAGTACTGGAATTCTGTATCGGAATAAGCAGAGGTAAATGATCCATCGGAGCATTCGTTCCTCCGTACTGTTAACCTCTTTTAATTCCTTGTACAGTCCACGACAAAACTATGAAACACTTGGATTTTATAGTGTTTCTCGTAACCAGCAAGAAGCATATAATCAATGATGTGTTTGAGTAATTTAATCGATATAAATATTTATTTTTAACGAAGCTAGAATTTTTCTTCTCTCAGTACGTGTGTTCCTAACATATAATCTACTTCTAGAAGTCCCAATACTAGCATAAATATGTCATTTATAGCGAAATAAACTTTGTTTGCTCAATATGAAAATTTGAACGTCTCAAAAATATTACAGAGTCTGACGAAACAAGTAGGACGTAAAATAAATCTTCCATTTTGTTTTCTCTCGATATTTTCCTCGTATTCAATCCTCTAGACCTTCCAAAATGTTTATTTCTAAATTTTAACACTCTTGATAACATCCCTATTAGTAAAACAGCGTTTCAAATTACATGTGTCTTTAAAAATAACAAATTTAAGGAATACACTCTCCAAACAATAATTCTAATAAAAAATATTTGTCGAAAAACTTTCATACAGCAATAAATAATAAAAACACACGTCAACTCGTATTAATATCTTTTGAGTAGGCCATATTGGGAACTTTTTTAAATCCCAATTTTTGCATTCGATTTTTGAAATTCGATTTATTTTCTTTGAGACAAATTAAATGCAAAAGTATGAATTACATTTCGATCGACAGCGATTTTACTTTTGCTAGGTCATATTCGTAATTGTGTAATTCTCATTAAACATTCTGAACTTCGATTTACAATCATGCATCGAAGATTCTTCTTGCGTTTGTTTTACACAGACTTCGAATGAGAGCTCTAAATTTGGCGAACTTACTACCGTCAATAATGCTTGCGATACACGATCGGGCATAAAGGGTGAGTGTCACGTTAGTTTACATTCCTTCAACGAATTTTACGACGCGGTTGCACGTTGTAAAAATCATTGAAGGAAGTTTGTACATAACAGAAAAAGTATTGGAACAAGTACCTCCACGAGGACGAAATTTTGGTTGAGGAAAGAAACGATGCGTTATTCTTTTATCGTTGCAAAGACATGCTGACAATTGACATTCATTGCATTCTTATTTGTATCCAAACCCGTTATTTAAATTAAACTTCAGTGGAACTCAACGTAAATTGCTGAAAAATAATATTCTTTACTTTTGTTGCATCGAGTACAAAATTTGAAATCATTTATTAAAATCTTTGCTATCGAGCTCGTAAATGATCACTCAAGATACTTTCGAGTTACTTTCGTTGGGGGCGTAAAATAAATTTTTGGTTAATTTCTATATTGCAAATTCTATAAGATTAAAATGCATGAAAAATGACGAAAAAACTGATTTTTAATTGTTTTAATTACGGCGTATCTAATTAAAGGAGGATAATATATACTTTTCGTAAAAATTCTTACGAGCTTTTCATTTTTTGTAAGTTGGATTTTCAAAAGAAAAATCTGAAAAAATTCTATAAAATCCGTAGCTACAACTAAAATGACACTGATTTTTTTCAAAATTATTAACAAGATAGGAGAAATTGGCCAAGCGTGTAATTTTCAATCCCTCAGGTCGAAATTCGACACTAATTTGTTATCAAATGACTCGTAAATTGAATTCAGGAACATCGAGAACTTCTATAAATGTTGTATTTACAGATACGTGTATATATAAATGTTGAAAAATAGACACAGAACTTTTGCAACGCAGAATTAATGCACCCATCACCGTGAATAATTAACAATGTTATAGAGAGATCACGATAATTAAGAAACTTGTTTTCATAAATTGGTAAACGTATCTGACCGTAGTAAATTGTGTAAACACAGTAAAAATGAGTAAATTATGTGTGATATATCTTGTTACACTAAAAATCGTTTGCAAAAGTAATCTTACTTTGATATTTGTAGTATTGTTTATACTCGATGCTGTATTACAAACCAGGGGTGACGACCTTCTTCGCTGAGTCGCACTTTCAGCCAACCGCTTATCCCACTATCAAGTTCTGGACTAGTTAGGGTCTCAGCGATCCTTCGTCCCAACTCTGCAGAGTAGGCATAGCGAGGGAAGTTCCTCTGCGCTTGAGCGGAACAGAAAACTAGGAGAAGGGGCCTTACCTGATTCGCGATAGGCTCAGACCGTCACCCTTGTTATAAACATTATCCTTAAGTCACGAAACCGACAGAATTGAGATTTTCATTTACCATCATGACACCTCAACTATATTTCGTTAATATGAAAGGATGTTTGCCAAATTAAAGTGAACGATAAAATTTGACATTTTCATTATTGTCTATTGAATATTCATGTTCACTTTAATAGTCACATATGTTATTGTTTTTCACAATGTAATAGGAGCAACATTGTATCTTTCTATGAAACTCAGGTAGGTGTAGTTTTACAAAAAATACTGCAAAAAGAAACTGTTTGGTCGAGAAAATAGAAAAAGTACCAAAAATATAGATGGACGACAAATTCACTAAATAAAAATATAGTGGATAGGATTCATAATAGAATGTTTTATAAAACTGCAATCCTGAAGAAGTATTTCGTTCTTAGATTTTGTAATTGCCTCTATTATTTACTATTTGAAGACAACTGATTTATTACAATTCTTTTTGTGAATAATGTTAAATAAAAAATAGGATAATATATTTACGAAATTATTTCATAAACATACCTCGTAATATTGATATCGCGACGACTTCGAATGCGATTTATTAATATAATAAACGCGTGGAAATTAGAATTAAATAATCTAAACGATTTTCTAAACTACGATTCGAATAGAAATCGTCCACGACAGTTGTAAACGTCGTCGATCGAGTCGCGTCAAGTCGAACAAATTCGTAAAGAGTTAAACTTCCTACGGTGTCACAAAAAGATAAAAAACGCTTTTGACAAAACTGCAGATAAATAACCGCGGATTGTAAACGTCAATCTCCGTAAAAAATACAACCTGTTGTGGCATGTCCGATCCGCGTAGGAGGCATATTTTGGCGGGCTTCTTCGCCGCGCGTTTCACGTAACGCTGTACGGGATCGATTATTGCCCGATTATTTATGGCCAACTGCAAAAGTCAGCGGACCACGGACGTTGATAATGGCGACATTGCAAGCTGTTTTCGCGTGTGCATAATCGCGAAGCTTCGTTGCGTGTCCGCGATTATAACGAACCAGTTCTATAATCGTGCATCGATATATTAACCCCTTAACCCCTCGTTTTACGATTTGTTTCCAAGCAAATGCACACAATTATTATGAATAAAATTAATATTGTTGAATTTTTATTGAATTTTATTAAATTCTCAAATATGGTATGCAATACTATAATATTTTAGCTAGTCACAGTTCTTGATGTCGAGTGTTAGGCTACTCGTCATCAGGTCTTATACGAGGTGTTCTTGAAGCTTCAATCAACAATTTGAAAAAAAAGTTATTAACAAAATTATTGTTAAAAATTATTAATAAAATTTGTCCATCTACCCGAATTTTTTACTCGAAAGTGAGTAGGATTTTGGTGTTATGTCTATTCACCAAAAATGATTATGATTGACCTCTGCAACTAAAAGCAATTTTTTTAGAATGATTTGAAATTGTTTGATTTTTACAAAAAACTTGTTCACCTACTGAATTTTTTTTCGAAACTGAGTAGGATTTCGGGGGTATGTCTGTTCACCAAAAATGGTTGTATTTGACATCAGAACCTAGAAATAATTTTTTTAGAACGATTCGAAATTTTTTTTTTCCTCCGAGAAATTTAGGTACCTACCCCCTGTCGATTTTTCTTAAAAATTCCTTTTTCATTTTTAGTAATTTTGTTTGACGCCCTACAGAAAAGTTGTCTAATACTTTTTTGTAGGTACCCATGAGCTCCACTTCAGAAAAAAGTTTCATTGAAATATATTCACTATTATAGGAGTTATGGCTGTTTGAAAATTGGACCATTTTTATGGGGTTTTTCTTATTTTGCGAGGTCAACGACCAACTTTTTGAATATTTTTGCAATTTGTACATATTCTCCACCAAAATACGCGTAGTTTGCTTTTTTAAACATTAAAATCGTCCAATCCGTTCTGGAGTTATGACGTTTTAAAGATTCGCATAATATTTCGGGGTAACATTTCTGGCCAGAAATTATATTTTCAGTAAGGAATTTTTTCCCCGAAACTGAGTAGGATTTCGAGGGTATGTCTATTCACCAAAAATGATTGTAATTAACCCCCGCAGCCAAAAATATTTTTTCCAGAACGATTTGAAATTCTTTTTTTCGCCGAAAAGTTTTCCGATCGGTATGGAACTTTAAACGTTAATAACTTTTTAACAAAGTCTCAACAAATTAGTATTCGTGATTTTCGTCTCATTTTGACCTCTACAATCTCTCATTCAAATTTTTCCCCAAGGTGGTCGAATTAGTATATTAAAATTAATTTACATTTTTACATTCACGAGGTATTTTTAAACAAATCTATTTAAATTTAAACAAAATTAAATTTCAGTTTGAAAGATTATTTGTAATAAATCCTATGTCAAGATATGTTAAAGTTGAGTTTGCATAATCGAGTCAAGAGGCAAAGACTCGTTATTTTCACTTAAGGGGTTAAGGGATTATTCCGATCTAGAAGTTTAAGAAAATGGAGGGAAGAATTTTTTCAAAGTATCAGATCGCGTTTAGTACAAGATGTAAACATTTCTTGTTACGTAAATTACATATTATCATATTTTTACATAAGTATATTGCATATAATCGGACGAAAATGCTACCGAATAGTTTCCAAGTGAGAAATCTGAATTGTCTTGGACTTTCTCTCGAAAATCAGCCATTTCTTGAAAACTCAGAGTCAGACAATTCCTAGCATCGAAACATATTGTCACATTTTTACATAAGTATATTGCATAAAATCGGACGAAAATGCTACCGAATAGTTTCCAAGTGAGAAATCTGAATTGTCTTGGACTTTCTCTCGAAAATCAGCCATTTCTTGAAATCTCAGAGTCAGACAATTCCTAGCATCGAAACATATTGTCACATTTTTACATAAGTATATTGCATACAATCGGACGAAAATGCTACCGAATAGTTTCCAAGAGAGAAATCTGAATTGTCTTGGACTTTCTCTCGAAAATCAGCCATTTCTTAAAATCTCAAAGTCGGACAATTCCAAGAATCGAAACATATTGTTACATTTTTCCATAAGTATATTGCATATAAATCGAACAAAAATGTTACCAAATAGTTTCCAAGAGAGAAATCTGAATTTTCATGGACGTTTCTTAAAATTTCTTAAAATTTCGAGGTCGGAGGAGTACTTCCTCTATTAAGGGCTTCAGGGTGACCGAGTCAAGGCACCTGGCACCTTCGCGTTGCCCTTTTCTTCCGTGTTCTGCCTTGCGGCTTGCAACGACCCACTTTTGCTCGTCCTCGATATACGACATGATTACGAGCACGAATATAAAGGGGAAGAGAAAAAGGGAGAGATAGAGAGAGCGGGGTAGGGGGGAGGGGAGGGAAGAAAAAACGGCGGAGGAAGATTCAGGAAACAGAGGGAGTGCAAGCAGGTAAGCGTGGAATCGCGATTGGATCGGTGCCAATTCCTCCCGGGAGATACGACGATTTGAAATTCAATGCGATGAAAGGTTTGCCTCTTCTTCTCTTCCTTTCATCCCTGCCGCCCTCTTCGCCTACGTCTTCAAGCACGCGCTTTCGGCCGCGTCCAACTCGCTAAACTATATAGTTCGATCCTGTAATATACGCTGGCCCTGAAGTATATATCCCAATTCGCTAACCCAGAGACCGGAAGCACTGGCAGCCTTTCAAGTTTCCCAGGTTCGGAATCCTTTTAATTCAGATTGGACTTTTAATCGGGAGTAGTATTTTTTTATAATTTCATTAACCCCGCCACCTATCATGGGCGATCCTACGCGACCCCCTTCGTTTCGAGATTCGCGTCGGCGAAAACGCTACATCGATCGAGACTTCTCGAGTGGAAAATATAGTTATATGCCATTTTGATATGGCTAACAGGCTTTAATCATCCACGCGATCCAATGTAATTTTAGTGGAGATTTCGGAAACCCCCTTCGTTTCGAGATTCGCGTTGACGGAAACGTTAGATCGATCGAGACTTCTCGAGTGGAAAATATAGTTGTCGGAATCCATTAAAAAGTTTTTGTTCTCAAATTGAATGTTACTTCACGTTGTGTAAATAAAGTTATGTTAGCTCTAATCGATATTTAAATGTAATCGATGCAAAGAATGTCACCAGAAACGCAAACGTGCGTCTGGTTAGCATTGACATTTGGATGTGGCCTTTGAAGGTTGTCTGGTTACCGGAACGTTTAAAAAATGAAGGGTTCGAAAAAGAAACGAAGAGAATTAGAAGGGTTTCCAGACTGAAAGGACGTGCGGGAAAAATTAGAAAAAGAATCCCTGCAGAGGACTCATCGGTTGTCGTTGTACATTCTTTCGTGTTGTTGAAGTGTTTGTGTTGTAGTTAACAGTTATTAGTTTATTTAGTTAAAAGAGTTAAGAGAAACAAGAAATGCATAGAGTGACGAGACAGAGGCTTGGTCGCCCTAGAGAAATGGCCAATGAAACTGTTTCTCCGACATAGTTATATGCTATTTTGATATGGCAAGCAGGCTTTAATCATCCACGCGATCCAATGTAATTTTAGTGGAGATTTCTGAAACTTCTTGTCGTTGCCTATAAGTCCTATAAAATATCGAGATCGGAGGAATCGATGAAACTGACCTCAAAGTAAAGTGAATTTATCGTAGACACTTCGAACGTACGCGTTTATCTTTCTACATAATCGCCATTTAATGCAACACATTCTTCCAAACGCTCCATTTTAAGGTTTTCGTTTCGCTCGCGTGGAAACATTCTCTAGTCTTTATTCTTGAACTTTGATATTCGATGGGAACTGTTGACCTTTCGATACTTCTTTTAATTTTGGGGAACAACCAGAAGTCTGATACTGCCAAATTGGAATTGCACAGAGGATGTAACCTTCTAACGTTAAAAATTCTATCACTGATGCTTGGTACGTGACTCAGAACTCGTGATAAATGGCACTGTTATGCAACGAAGTTACACGGAAAACTGAAAGTTTGAACGTTTAGACTAAACACTCGAGGTTATCGAATGCAGATTAGAATTTGTTTACATCCCCATTACTTGTACAATGGTATTGTTGGAGATCTTAGGTATCAATTAACCCTTGCATTGTGTAGATTTAGTTCATTAATGCATGCAAAATCTTTTCATGAATATTTTTAAACACATCACAGAGATTGTCAAGAAAGAGTAGATGTTATATGATACATTACATTCCTATATGTTCATCAATTGACTGTACATAGATTTAAACAAATAATCAAATAATAGTTTAAATAATTTTTCCAAATTAACGATTAAACTCGATGCTACTAACAATAACAAATGAAGATTCAATCCAACACGTTTGTATTGTACTTTAGAGTTACGAATTATTTTTCATTCGAATACTCTTTTGCAAGTAAAATTTGTTATAAATATATAAAACGTACAAGTTCTCCTAAATATACAAGTTTTTCCACTTTATAAACCTATAAACTTGCAAGTGTAAGAATTTCCACATTTTTGCCACGTTGTCATACATAATTATCATAAATTGCATCTATTTCACTAAAATTAAACATTTCTTCTGTGTTTTATTAAGTACCAACGAAAAATCTAGACCATCTAGTCTTTCAATTGATTTTCGATAAAGATAAAGATGATGAATGTAAACATAAACAAATTTGAATTTAATAATTCAGTAGTGTTCTCGAAGAAGATTAAATGAATGAAAGGAGAGCATAAAAATAATTCAAACGATCTTCCACTCGTCGTGAGAGATGAAGAATTATGTGAATAAACTCCTGATGGATAAAGGATGATGGATGAAAAGTTTTATCCCATCTACACTTTTTGTCTATAACAAACTATCCAACGAATAAGCATTTTAAAAACAGTGACAACATCAAAATAATCTTTACGTTGGAAAGAACGTTGGAAAGAAATTACGGTATTAAACAATGACTGTTTTAAATAAAATAAAAATAATAAAAATTGTACAATAAATCTGTATGAATTTTTCCGGTGTCTAATATAATTCGAAAAATAATTGAAAGTGTGCACTACGTTGAACAAGGTTGCTACAATTTGTGTGGTCCATGGCGGATGGTTTTCCAACGGAATGGTGTTAATATTCGGAGTTCAAAAGACGGAAACAGATTAATTAGAAACGTGTCGTTGAACGGAGAATCTTTTGGAAACTCGCCCCTCGCGTACGTGGGCTCTTCGTGCGGTTGGAGAACAACAAAATGAGGGGCAGAACGTCGTTGACTCGGAAATATCGTGCAGGACCTCGCGTTTGACGAATCTTCACGTGCCATAAGAGCCATTATCGCGGCTACGAGTATGTGTCACGAGGGTTTGGGATACTATCCTCCGTACGATGTTCCCCGAAATCCTGACAAATTTTACTTTCGTCGAAAACAAACTGTTTTGCTTTGGACACTCTCTTCGTTTACAAATCGAAAACATAATTTATTTCAAGATATTTTCCAGACAGGGAAAAACTGGGGAAAATATTACGCAATATTCGTAGGATTCAACACATTGGCGACTGGTGATTCTTGTGGAAAAATTTTTAGACGATTTCAATCGTGGAGAATTATTTTAAAAAGCGTGCAACTGCGATTACTTTTTAAAATTAATACGCACGTATTGAAACGAATCTTTTTTAATTTGGATATAAGTAACTTTGGTAAGATTGATAATGTTCGAAAGCAAACAAAAATATCATTATCTGAACAATAGTAAAGAAATCTCGTTTCCGGTCGTCAATGTGTTAACTGTCCGCCGACGCGACGAAGGTGTGTCGATTCTGACTCGTATTCTATCTTTGTCATCGGGCGATTTATAAATTGTTTATAGTACTTGAGTTGAAAACTCGGGCTCGAATAGTTTTTCAACAAGCTGCAACTCAGACATTTTTTACTTCGAACTTCGGGGAGGGATCAAGTTACTCCATCTTCGTCCAAAAAATGCTTTCTAAACCTAAACACTTTTTATACTTGTATTTTATATTTAAATATTAACATAAATAATATTTTATTCAATGTAAAATATGGAATCTAACGTACAGTGGTTTGACTTCCCATAAAAAGCATTAAATTCGTATTGTTATCATTATTTTCTTCGTTAAATCGATTTTTCACAGTTTTTACAGATTTAATATTTAATATTTAGGGTCTACGGAACCTTTCTAACATAATTCTGTATACCTATTTCTACATCATTTATCACGTGTTAATTAATGACGGTGAAGAACATTATACTCCTCTGACAAATTTCGTTTTTTAATAGACACAAACATTTTCTAATACAAGTTCAAATCTTAGAACGGGCCATTCTTAAATGGTTTAACGCGCAATCAATTCTTTAAATATTCTATTCCAGTACTCGAATATTCTCGATTGTTTCCCACAAGTTATTTTTCAAAATGTAAATAAAATAAATCTACATTTCCAATGATGGAACCATCACTTTTTATTTTCAAACACCACGAGGATCTATCCGACGAAGATCGATTTATTTCACTTTCATTCGGCCAAATTATCTTTTCTATTAGATATTGCAAAAATCAAATAAGCCTTAATATTTGTCTTCGAAAGAGTAAAATTAATCAAATAAAGCACTGTAAAATTAATTTCCTTTGATGCTTTTCGAGCTGTGCATTTGCAAATTCTTTCCTAAATATATAGCAATAACTTTTTAAATTTAAATTTAATTTAATTTTTATTAATAAATTCAACTTAAATTTAAATTTAAAACTATGTAGAAAAACGGTATTGTTCCTCGGACTTCGTGGCGGAATATTAATTCTGACGTTTCCTACTTGTAAAAACTGTGACAGGCTAACTTGATTGATTTCCAATCGCGAACACGAACATGGCAATGTTAACAAAGTTTGACTGTTGATTCCGAAAATTTAAACACGGTGAAAACTGACTCCTCGAGGAAAATTTATGTCAAATAAAACAATAGAAAGTCCATGTGTCTGTCTTACATTAATCACATTTTTAAGTAAATTCACTTTCGTCGAAGAAAATTTGTAATTAAATAAAGTAATTACAGAAATACGGATTTAATATTGATCATTAGGAAAGTAATATATTGTGCGTAGCACGATACTTTTTATTTGTTCTATACTCAAACATTGAATTCAGTATTATATTTTCTGTTTTAATACGTATTCTGTGTTATTAAGTTTGATTTCATCTTTTAAAATTTCAACTTGAAATTGTTTTCAAAGTTTCTTCACATTAACAATTATTTCGGCAGTTATTTGCATCCAAATGCAAAAGTTGAAAACACACCTTTTGGCAAAACAGGTATGCACAAAACCGCGGTAGAAATAGTGTCAATATATCGCAAAAGTAGATACCGATATTCGATTAATTCGTCTCTTGATCGAGACATATGCGATAGTAACAAATACCTAGATTCCAATATTTCCCTTTTCGTTGGTTTTTATATTTATATTACATTATTACGTATGACACGAAGGTAAATTCGATGATAAAAAAGAAATCGAGAACTGCTGTAGGGGATAAACGGTGAACACTTCGATAAATCCCAATCGGATAAAAATCGTTTGGGGGAAGTTTGCACAAATGGTAATCACATTTAAAAAAAAAAAAAAAAAAAGAAAAAGACAATATCTTTCATTTAAATATTCACAGACAAACTACTAAACACGATCGACATTCAAAGCGTGAAATTGAAATCCGTTACCGTCTAACAGCAACGTCGAAAATCGTTGGTTGCATCCACATTACGACCGCAACTTTCTTTCTTCGATCTTGGCCCGCAGTGTGTCGAGTGAGAAATCAAGAGGTAAACTAAAAGAAGCTACGCTTCTCGACGTAACTACGAAGACACCGCGTACACATATTTCGTGCACTGACCTTATAACGAACATGTGTCTCCCGTGGACCCTGGATGGACAGTCATTGGGTATCACACGGGGTGGCTCGTAGTATTTAGACGACGGTGGTTTAAGTATGTATTCATACACGCACCGTGCCGGCACGACCTTGACGCGGCGGGTACTCGGCGATGGACACGCGTGCACGCGACGCGCCGCCGTGCGATCCTCGTGGCGCGTCCGGGGAGCAGATTTACGAACGATCGAGCACGATTAAATCCTCCCTCGGGCCGCTCGTTTATCACCACCGACCAGATCTCTCTCTCTTTCCTCGTTTCGAGAACTATTTTTTTTTTTTTTTACTCGTACCGGTCGGACCGAACTTGCCCTTTAAAATCACCGATCATGGTATCGACGACGCGAAAACACCAGAAAGAATGGCCTGGAGGAACAACAACGACGAAGACGAAGACAACGAGGACCACGACGACGACGGTGTCTCGTGGTGGTGGTCGATAGCGCGGCGCTCTACTGACGTCGCGACGCTTCGTCGTGTCGTGGCCCGCGGCTCCTACACGCCCTCCCTCCGCCGCCCCCCACGATGCCCTCAACTCACTCCGGAACAACCCGGAAACTGACGAACCGCCGCCCCCACCTTCGAAAACTACCCTTATTTCGTACCCCCACCGCCCTGCCGACACCACCGCTACCACCACCGCCGACGACGACCCCCCCCCCTCCCCCTCCGCCACCTCCACCTCCTCCTCCTCGCCGCCCCACCGCCATCGCCGCCTCCGCCGCCACCCTCGCACGAAGGACGAAGGACGATGGCTCGACTCTATCGCGCAGACAACTTTTCCGCCTAGACAGAACTCCCCCCAACCCCCCTCCCACAACCCACCCTCTTCTTTCTAGCCTTTCGACCGAAAGGGAGGATTGGTATCGTCCGGTGATTCCCTTCCACCCTCGATCCACGCGCTAAGGGTTCGTTCGCGAAACCTACTTCCGATCACCGGAACTCTCGTTCGCTACGTCCGTCGTGCCCGCGACATTTTTAATTTCCTTCGACGCAACAAGCACACACCGAGGACAAAGTCGAAGGACTCTGCTTCGACCAATTTTTCTCATTCATCACCAGACTATGGATCTTTATGCAAATTCTTATTTTTATTAGTAGCATCATTGAAATAAGAGCGTTGTAGAGGACTGTTTCAACCCCTAAATATAATAATTAGTATCTTACTTTAAGTATCTCTTACATTTCTACATATTAAGTGCATTCTATAAGTTTTTGGAATAAAACTGTTTTAATTCTTAATTAATTCTGACGTAACAGTTATATTTTGACTGTTACCTGTTCTGAGAAAATGTTTAACCACTGAAATTTATTCCTATTTTTTCGGAAATGGGGATAAGTTCTAGCCCAAACGGAAACAGTTGTTCTGCTTTTAACAACCCTTGATCGAAGCCTGGAATCATTTTATGAAGTTCCACTTGTATACAAACGTTTGTAAGTGAAGTAGGGTTCATATTTTTATTAATAGTATTATTGAAATGGGAGCTTCGTAGAGGATTGTTTCAACCCCTAAATATAATGATTAGCATCTTACTTTAAGTATTTCTTACATTTTTACATATTAAGTGCATTCTATAGGTTTTTGGAATAAAACTGTTTGAATTCTTAATTAATTCTGACGTAACAGTTATATTTTGACCACTGATTTTCATTTTTTTTGGAACTGAGAACAAGTTTTAGCCCAAACAGAAACAGTTGTTCTGCTTTTAACAACCCTTGACCGAATCCTTGAATCATTTTATGGAGTTCCACTTGTATACGAACGTTTGTAAGTGAGATGGGATTCGTTGGAGAGTCTGCGTTCACGAGGAACAATAGTGAATCAGTAATGGCAGTTGATACGCGATCATTCGGTATATAATCGTCTCTGATAAGCTCAGTATCAAACTTATTTATCACTAAACGACTGTAATCGGTTGAATGACCGTTTATAAAATTTCATTTAAAGTTTCTTACATGCAACATTACGCGCCATTTAACTTCACAACTTTTCCTGTAGCATAAGTACAATTAAATTTCCTGTATTCACTTATTTTATTATTGTTTGTTTTTTCAGAGAAGTATATTTTATCTTGTCTACTACGACCTGGTCATCTGATTCATATTTTTTTGTAAATAACCGGGCATAATTTGGTACCAAATTGTGATTATAGCTACGAAAAGAGAGCATCTTCAATTTTACTTGGTCATTAATAGGACGTATACGGGCCATAGAACAATAAAAATAGGTACGTGAAAAATGTGCAATCGAGAAGTCTATAATTCGTAACAAATGCAGTGACAAGGAATAAAATATGCATTATTTACTTCTAAATAAAAGGAACTATATTTTTTTCTGTATTAAATTGCTTACTATCTGCAATTAATATTATGAAAAATGTTTTTTTTAAAGACCGATTATGGTAGGAATGGGTATACATGAAGTGTTGATAGATTTAGTGTTATATATTGTACAATATTAGATATTGTAGTTTATTAGTAACAGTCTTGTAAAAATTGTGACGATAATAGGGCGTAAATAAAATGTCGTTGTAAGAAATTCGTTTATTCTTAAAGAAACTGGCAATATAACTTTTAATATATGTAAAATCTAGCAGAAAAATCGCTAGAAATTTACTTACGAATTTGAAGAAGCATTTCATAGATAAACATTATAGTTTCTATGAATCGCTGCAAGAAGACGGTGTCATCAAAAGAAAACAAAATGTATTTAAGTGGTATTGTCAGTTGAAAAAGTTACGAAAGTGTGCGTAGATTTAGTGCCTGTAGAGTGACGATTATTTACTTTATTTGTTTCTAAACTATTTAGAACCTTTGTATTATAAAACCTGTATTTATTAGTAAGGTGATATACGCTCTTGTACAAAATTATAAGTTCATCTCACTTTTCTTTGTTATCTGTGATTTATATATTACATAAAAATACATGAAAAATAATACTACGAAATCAATTTTTGCATTATTTATATGTATACTAAATTATTATGACTATTTAGAAAAATGCTGTTTCCTTGTTAGATAAAAGTATAAGTTGACCTATAGAATACAATTTATTTAATATTTACAAACAAATTTACCGTTAAATGTTAGGTTTGAAATTGAAACCTTGAAAACCATAAAAAGTTCTAATATGCAGCTTTCTTAAATGACAAAAACTTCAGTTACCTCTTGGTGATTTTATAAACATTTGATGGAAACTAAAATTAAATGTAAAATCTTAGAAAATCGTGAAAATTATTATCGTTAATATTTTGAATAGTTCTCTAAAAAAATTTGATGGAAAAATTATAATATTCAATATTCGTAAGAACAAGACTTTCTCAAAAGGGAGAATCTAACCGATTTTATTCACAAATAACAAATAAAAGTTTCAGATTCGTTCGTAAACTATCTTTTATTTGCTGGATATCTATTTATAAAAATCCGTTAATGGGCATTACTTATGCTAATACTAGACTTATGAAAATCGTGAAAATGATTTTTTACACAATCACAAATACACACTTTAATTCAAAACAATAGACACATTTTACCTGTCAATGTGACAGATTTCGACAGGAACAAATGAACAATGTCTCTAAATCTAGCGTTACTAATATTTCTGTTGTTTAATTACTAGACAAACAATTGAGAAATATTAATTCTCGAAAAGCTACAGAGTGCACTTAATATGCAAAAAAGTAACAAATACTTAAAGCGAGGTACGAACTGTTATATTCAGGGGATGGAACAACCCTCCCGTCTCATTAATTCTATCAATAAAAATATGAATTTGCATAATGATCCGTAGTCTATTAATTACGAAGAACAGGTTTTTCTGTCTGACATGGGCGTAATCGCGATTTAGGTTCCCCCCGGCCGCGGAAGTGACTAGTTCCTTCTTGGCTGGCGCGAAGGAGTTTGCGAGGAAGATATTTCTGGACCACAGGATGCGTGACATTTTAAATTTCATTGTTGGAGTAAACGTCGTGCCGGATAAGAGACGCCAGATTTTCATTGAGTGGGTTTCTACGATGTATAAATCTCCAAGCTACAGTCCTCGACCCGTTTCCTCTTCGAAGACATAAAGACACAGGGTAGTAAGCGAAAGTCGGAAAAGTTCTCGCTGGGATTTCGCAGCATCGCATCCCGGTCTCTCATCGCGCACGAATCGCCATCTCATTACTTTACTTGTTTACACTTCATCCAATTTATTTCTTCTTTCCTCTACGATCATCCCGTTTCGCCCATCTTTAATCTTATTTTCGCGATCGACAACCGACCCCATGGATGATTTTTATTTCTCGCGCAAAGAGACGAACCTGTTCACCGATCCGTTTCCACGGTTTTCCCTCGCCGTGAAATAATTGATCCGTGATGCTACACGGTCATTTCGATTCAAATTTCGTTTGCGAAAGAGGGATGCGCCGGGCAATCGACCGACTTCCTGTAACAATATCCTGCATTCCATGGATTTATGACCTTACTGACGATTTAGATTCCGTTGCACCGGATGGGAGTCGTGAGATTTTCAAGGAAAGAGTTTCAACGATATATAAATCAGCGAAATACAGTCCTCGACCCATTTATTTCGCCGAGTTAGAAAGGTTTTCAGACAATAAGAGAATATCGCGAAACTCCGCGTCCGAGCTCGACGATTTTCCTAGAAATTATCCTTCACCGATTACCCTTTATTAATCGGATACATTCGTGGCGATACGCTCGCGGGAATCAAATTTCAACTGCGTTTTAATAGATTTATCGAAACGCTTCGAACGAAACTGATGTTAATAAATGGTAATAAACGAACGTCGCTGGATTTGAAAATTAGCTAAGAAATTCAGTGGAGAAATGGAGAATCGAAGGATTTCACACACGTTACGTAAGATGATTTATTCGCGAATAATCGAATAATTATAAGATTCATTCTTGACTCTGCAATTTTTATTCTTTATTAGTGAATAAAAGCCTGATTCTCGGAGTATGTTTGTGTTACTTTTCGGACAATTTGGAAGTAATACGAAAAACATGGCGGGGTTCAGGTGAATTCTGAAGGATTTTTATAAACTAAAATAGAGAAATTATTCTTAATTAATATTTTATACTGAGTTTTTAGGTGTGTTTTAATAGATAGACAACTGTTTTGAATATGAAACATCTGATACGTGTATGTCTGTTACTATTACAATAAAATTCCGATTATCCGGCATACTCAGGACTGGGGCAATGCCAGATAATTGGACTATTTCTACATATGAAGTGATAAAAACGAGAAATGTAATCTCAGACAAGGTGCACGAGTAGACCTTACATCCAATGTATTTTTTTCGACCCATTTTTCCGCAGCCCCAGAGCTTCATTACCATTTTCGTGTCACACGCAACATTACTAACAGGTTACACAAATGAACACAAGAGAAAGCGAGACAAAATTAAATTAAATATTCCAGAACGATTTGAAATTTTTTAATCTTGTCAAAAACTTTGTCCACTTACTTGAATTTTTTTCTCGAAAATGTGTCGGATTTCGGGGGTGTGTTTATTCACCAAAAATGCTTGTAATTGACCCCTGTAACTAAATATAATTTTTTTAGTATGATTTGAAATTTTTTAATTTCGTCTAAAAATTTCAGTACCTACTCGAATTTTTTTCTCGAAAGTGGATAGGATTTCGGAGGTATGTCTATTTACCAAAAGTGATTGTAATTGATCCCAGCAACTGAAAATAATTTTTCCAGAACGATTTGAAATTTTTTTTTTCGTCGAAAAATTTAGGCACCTACCCCCTGTCGATTTTTCTTAAAAATTCGTTTTTGATTTTTAGCAATTTTTTTTGACGCCTTACAGAAAAATTGTCTAATACTTTTTTGTAGGCACATATAAGCTCTACTTCAGAAAAAAGTTTCATTGAAATATATTCACTATTGTGGGAGTTATGGCTGTTTGAAAATTGGACCATTTTTATGGGGTTTTTCTCATTTTACGGAGGCAAGGATCAACTTTTCGAATATTTTTACAATTTCTATATATTCTACACTAAAATACGCGTCGTTTGCTTTTTTAAACATTAAAATCGTCCAATCCGTTCAGATGTTATGACGTTTTAAAGATTCACATAAAATTTCGGGGTAACATTTTTGGCCAGAAATTATATTTTCGGTAAGGAATTTTTTTCTCGAAACTGAGTAGGATTTCGAGGGTATGTCTATTCACCAAAAATGATTGTAATTGACTCCCGCAGCAGAAAATAATTTTTTCAGAACGATTTGAAAATTTTTTCCTTCGCAGAAATTTGTCTCTTGTCGATTTTTCTTTCAAATTTGTTTTTCATTTTTAATAAACACAACCATATGAAATGTAGTAATACAATTTATTAATAAAAAATAAAATATATTATATCAAATTTCTAAGCTTTATTTGTCAACTGTTTAGAATCGACGTTATTGCTGGATACATGCAGCTGTGACTTCTTTGTTTATGTGAAATATCATCCGTAACATTTACAGAAAAATAGTCGGAGTAAATATATCCAGATAATGGGAACTTACTGCAATTCGTATTCCTACATATTTTGTATCCTTTCAACTAACTTATACGACGTATAAATTGAATAGATTCTGCGTTTTCAAAGTGAATACTCATTGTATTTATTAAGCGAATCCACGGACCTAGTTTATTTAAAATCAAATTTAAAATATAATACTTCTCAATCTGTACATATGGGTGACATTTTCACTAAGGAGGTGGGAAAATTAGTTCTGAAGATTGGATGTTAAAGAAAATAAATCTAGATAGGACTCTTGGAATTTCAACGAGGCTGTAAAAATAAATTGTGAGTATACTCGTTTTTGTGAAAATTGCATTTGGTATTACTAATTGTTCATATTAATAAAGAATCTCGGATTAACAACTGCCACGTCAATCACATATAATATAATTTGTCATTAAGGAGCTAACAAAATTAATTCTTACGATTAAACGTTAAAGAAAATAATTTTAATTGTCTAAAAACAAATTTTCTGTTTCGAGAGCAATTTCAGGAGTTTAGACTAGCAGCGACACCGCTAAATAAATTTTATCGAAACGATTCAAACAAAAACAAGATTTCCAGTGCAAATTAAATTTGATCGCCTGATGGCGTATCGCAAACAGGGGAAGCTTGAATGACGATACCGTGTGTTTTGAGTTTACACAAAAGATTCGAAACGTACGATTCAATGGACAATTACGTGCAGCAATTTTGGCGGGTGAAAGTGAAATTGATCTTTTCTCCCTACGGTCGCGACAGACGTTCGCGACGGAGATGGACAGGCTTTCCTCGACGTTGGGCCACCGGGGCTTTTGTTAAGTATCATTGCGTGCGCGCGAGCGGTACGCAGGGCACGCGACCACGTGCCAGGAGGAAAGAGTGAGACAGTGGAGAGTGGAGAAAGAGAAAAAGAAAGGTGGAAACAGAGGGAGAAAAGGAGAGAGAGAGAGGAAATCCCGCGGGCAGTTGGTCGACCACGTGGGTGCCGCCCCTATGGCTCCTGGCATGGCCACGTGCCAAATAACTCACTTGGCACGCGTAAACAATTACTCCGAAACTCATGTTATCGCGCTACATTACGCGAATATATCTCACGTTGCCTGTCCGCAAGGCGTGCGTTTCGCGTCGTCTTAGCACTCAACCTTCGAATTCATGCTTGCCCCGCGCGGGAAACTTCTCCCACGAGAGGAGCAGGGCGAAACGTAACCGGGAAGAGTGAACAACGATCCATCCCTTCGATCGTTTGTAACAACGACGGACAATTGCAGAATATTAAACGTTAATTGTATTTTTAACCAGCCAACTTTATTCTGAACCGTATTTCCATTATACAGGATGATCGGCCACTCCTGGAAAAAATTTTAATGGGAGATTCTAGAGGCTAAAATAAGAATAAAATCAAGAATATCAATTTGTTGACAGAGGCTTCATTAAAAAGTTAAAAAATTTCAAATCATTCTGAAAAAATTGTTTTTGGTTGCGGGGCTCAATTACAATAATTTTTGGTGAATACATATACACCTGAAATCCTACCCACTTTCGAGAAAAAAATTCAAGTAGTTACTGAAATTTTTAGATGAAATTAAAAAATTTCAAATCATACTAAAAAAATTATATTCAGTTACAGAGGGTAATTACAAGCATTTTTGGTGAATAGACATACCTCTGAAATCCTACCCACTTTCGAGAAAAAAATTCGCGTAGGTACTGAAATTTTTAGACAAAATTAAAAAATTTCAAATCATACTAAAAAAATTATATTCAGTTACAGGGGGTAATTACAAGCATTTTTGGTGAATAGACATACCTCGGAAATCCTACCCACTTTCGAGAAAAAAATTCGAGTAGTACTGAAATTTTTCGACAAAATTAAAAAGTTTCAAATCTTCCTAAAAAAATTATTTTCAGTTGCAGTGGTCAATTACAAGCATTTTTTATGAATAGACATACCCCGAAATTCTACGCACTTTCGAGAAAAAAATTCTTTACAGAAAATCAAATATCAGGCCAGAAATGTTTCCCTGACTAAAATGCTTTTTAAATTATTTAACCATGTTCCACCCATTTGACAGTACTGAAAATTTAATATAAAATAATTCGATAATAGAGCATTATTCTTAATTTTTTTGGTGATTGTCATTCAAGGGGTTGTTCGTAAACACCACCCTCAAAAATTAAATTACATGCGAATCTGTAAAATGTCATAACTCCTGAACGAATTGGAGGATTTTAATTTTTCAAAATGCAAACAATGCGTATTTTAGTGGGGGATATCTAGAAATTCTAACAATATTGAAGAAGTTATTCCTTGACACCGTAAAGTGAGAAAAACCCCATAAAACTGGTCCAACTTTCAAACGACCATAACTCCTACAATAGTGAATATATTTAAATGAAATTTTTCTCTAAAGTAGAGCTCATGGGCACCTACGAAAAAGTATTAGACAACTTTTCTGTAGAGCGCCAAACAAATTTATCAAAAATGAAAAACAAATTTAAAAAAAAAATCGACAAGGGGTAGGTGCCTAAATTTTTTGACAAAAAAAAAAAAAATTTCAAATCTGATTTGTGAAACAACGTTTCCATATTAAAAGTGTTGGGCATATATTGTCTAAATAATATGCTTTTATGTGCTTTCTAAAACTCAGTTCCATTCAGAAGCTAAAACATGAACCATTTATTCCATTCTCCAATTCTCCATTCTGAAATCCAAAATATACTTGAAGCAGTGTCGAATGATTAAAACAAACAAAATGGAATTACTTATATTAGCAGGAGAAAATAACTTAGTTCTATCTTCTATTTCATTAAGAACAACACAATTGTATCATATGTTCCCAAACAAATAAATAACGAGAACGATAAATAATCAGAAATATACACTTTGCATACATGTAAACCGTAAAACCAACGATTTGTTATTTTTAACAAAAACAATTACTGTTGACAAAACATGTTTGACCAATGACTAATTTATTTTAACCAATGGTAAACCACAATTTTAGTCGCTATTTAATTTTGTTTAAACGTGGCTGACTTCGCTCACGAAGAACGTTCCCAACAGGAAAGGACTATTTTACGAACGCTATAAACAAAACGAACAAACTTTACGCACGTTTTACGGCCACAAAATTATGTTTTCGGAAAACCGAAGTTTAACCACCGTCAAAACATCTATGAATATAAATGAGATTTCGACTTCCGTGTACCGACATCGGTTTAAAGTTCGACTCGATAAAAGAAGTAAATGGAACAATAATATTAAAGAAGTCCAATTTAATCAGACATCGACGTTGGAAAAACATTAAACTGATTTCAGCTTGCGAACGTTAGTATCAAACTACGGTCGAAAATATGAACGATTATAAACAATTTTCAATGCGGAACGTATGACAAAGCGTATATGCAATTTCGTCAAGTAATATCGATGATGTTATTACGCGAGATATTAATTCTGAATCGTGTATATTGCTGATTAAATATCAGCCATTCTACCGTTTATGTATAGATTTTCAATATACGTTCTACAGTTTCCATTATGACGTTTATATGTACATCAAGAACCGATTTAACTCTGAAATATTCTACTATACAAAAAATAACAATTTCGAAAATAAACGAAATTTTATATGTCTAATTTCTGAAAACGTCAATATCGTTTATTTTGTTCGACGTTATTTTAGTTGGAAGTCCATTTAACAGATATTTATTTTGAAACTATAGCAAAAAATTAATAACAATATACGATATAATAATTATTCAAATTTAAGCAAAATATTTCTAGTTTGTACAGATTTTTATTTCGCATATTAGGCAATGATTAACAATGCACGATATAATAATTATTGCAACGTCAACGAGATAAAATTGATAAGAATAGGAAATAAAAATACGTAAATAAGAATTCAATCTTTAAAAAGGACAGTAACGCATTAACCTAAAATGGGAGTTTTGCCTGGATCTAGTAATAGTATACGATATAGGTTGCATTAGGGGATGAAATGGAATATCTATTCAAACCTTCGAGATAGTAAACTATTGATACAGATATCGATAGATATCCATAATATCGGTAAGATATCGTTGGCAAAAGTAAAGACACAAGAAACTGAAATAGAATATAACGTAATTCTAATCTAAATATATTAATTTTTATTTGAACTAATTACCAGATATCTGTATATTTACAATTTGCAAATTGCAATCGACTTTTTTCAGAAAGTACCTACTTCTTAAAAAAATAAACGTTCATTAAAAACGAAAGTATTTTTTGTGGAAAATTAACAAAGCCTTTGATTTTCCACCACCGAATCAGATCTTGCTCACTATAAATTATTACACATTTTAAATACCTGTAATATCAAAAGAAATAAAAATGTCATATATTTTTATTTTATATATTGTGTATATATTTTCACTTTGCATTTTATCGATCTAACAGAACTAGTAGATTCTACTGTGCAAAGCTAGAAAGATGGCAATAGCTAAAGAAAGAGCTTCTTTTCAGCTCTGCATTATACATTTTGCATTTTTTTATCAAAAATTGATATTATTGCCTGTATCTTCGTTCGTTGTTAAAGTAATCGTCTGGACATTGAAATTACTTCGACCAATATTATTATTCGTATATTTGTCTGTCATTGTTAAACGTCTGTTAATACATTTTTTAACGTTTCGATACAATGAATAATCGGAATTGGGATATTCTTATTGTATGTTTTGTTTTCGATAATCAATAGTGTCAATTCTGATTTGAGGTAACACTGATACTGATCCATAAATTTTCGAACTTTTGTTTAACGAAAAGTAGGATAGCGTGTCAGTATTAAAATAAATTAATTTCTTCTTTGATGCTCCATATTATTTATTTATTTCCGTTTTGGGTAAAAATCTTTTCTATCGCTGTCCAGAGTGCAAGAGAACCCAATATGGCTTTGTTTTTATTCCCCAGATATAGTAGGCGTGATTAAATACTTTGGCCGCAAGCTAGTTCGGTATCAGTGTACACGAATACTGTATTATGATACTTAATCAGGCCTATACGAGAAATTCGACGTTTCTCGGGCAGCATCCCCTCTGTGTTCGCGGATCAGTGGCTGGGAGTTCTGCATCTGCAGATCGTTTTGAGCATCAGCCAACGTCGATTCTCGACATCGAGGGTTGAGATCCGCGGTTACGCGCCTATTCGATGTTCGGAATTCGATATTCCCACTAAAAGAATGGCCTGAATCGAGTTTCTCCGATAAAGTATCCCTCAGTATCGCTGTCACGTTACACTTCGACCGCTCGTCTGTGGTATGCAGATTAAACGCAAGGACCTCTGGTCACGAATTTCGCGAATTTTTCTTAAAAGGAAACGAAAGTTAATTTCAAAATTTGTATATTCCTCGTAAATATTAAGTTGGTATTCTACTCTTGGATCCAATTTATACAGGGTGTTCGACCACCCCTGGGAAAGATTTTAATGGGGGATTCTAGAGGCCAAAATAAGATGAAAATCAAGAATACCAATTTGTTGATGGATGCTTTGTTAAAAAGTTATTAATAATTAACTTAAAAAATTGCAAATCGTTTTGGAAAAATTATTTTCGGTTGCGGGGGTCAATTACAATCATTTTTGGTTAATACACATACCCTCGAAATCCTACGCACTTTCGAAAAAAAAATTCAAGTAGGTATTGAATTTTTCGACGAAAAAAAAATTTCAAATTGTTTTAAAAAAATTATTTTCAGTTACGGGGGTCTATTACAATAATTTTTGGTCATTAGATATACCCTCGAAATCCTACTCAGTTTTAAGAAAAAAATTCCTTCCCAAAAATATAATTTCTGACCAGAAATGTCTGCCTGAATTTTCATGCGAATCTTTAAAACATCATAACTTCTGAACGGATTGAACGATTTTAATATTTAAAAAAGCAAACGACGTGTATTTTAGTGTAGAATATATAGAAATTATAAAAATATTCGAAAAGTTGATCCTTGACCCTGCAAAATGAGAAAAACCCTATAAAAGTGGTCCAATTTTCAAACAGCCATAACTCCTACAATAGTGGATATATTTCAATGAAATTTTTTTCTGAAGTAGAGCTCATGAGTACCTACAAAAAAGTGTTACACAACTTTTCTGTAGGGTGTCAAAAAAAATGATGACAGCGGTGTGTCTGTTTTACGACATTTTGTAAAATATTTCGCGTCGTCGATGTTATTTTTTTAACCGATCTCGTGACAAATTAAATATCACGGATAAAGCGTATGGCGAATTAACTAGATTGCTTTTATTTGTAACTGTAAAATAAAATATTATAAAATATGTAATTTCTATATCCGATTAGTTAAAATAAATGAAATTACTATTCTTCTACTCGTTATGGTTTCACCATGCAATACGTAATAAAAATGCACACGATCAATATTGCTTGTTCTAGCCTATTCTGGATGAAACTCAATTTTTGTTCACTTTGAAACAAATTAAATGCAAAAATATTTTAGGTCGTATATTAGGTACCTTTGCCCTGCACGTGTGTATGTACACGTATGAATTATGTTTATTTCGACGGACGTCAGCTATTTTGGAACCAATTAGTACGTATATTGGGGGTGTGACTGTACAATTTGAAGAAGAAGCATTGTCCAGTGGTCGGATTTCGTCCGGTGCACGAATATTGTCACCTTCCGTTCCGGTGATCACCCAAAACGAAATATATTCGAATTGCATAATAAACGGCCGTTCGTTGGCGCATAAGTTATGCAAATCGACGCCGCGAATGATTTAGATGATAAACTGGATCGCGTTCCACTGACCACACACGACGCCAGCTCGCACCTTTCCCTCAAAATTGTACGTTGGTTGCCCTAAATCGTTTTTCGAAGCAAATACGTTCCCATGATTTACGGACGTATACCGTGCATCAAAAAAAAATCTATCAATTTTCGACTTTATATCAACGGTTTTGAATAAAGAATGTATAAAATGTAACTTACACCTTTTTTCCAGGGAAAAAAATCTACTCAGCTCTAAATTCATGCTAGCAAAAGAGCATGAAATATGCCTACTGATTCTGACAATGTTTAGATAGAATAGTATTAGATTTTGGTGAACGTATTTTTAATTTTCTTCAGCCACCCTTGAGAAAAATTATAACGGGAAATTCCAGAGGCCCAAATAAGACGAAAATCGAGAATATCAATTTCTTGACTGAAGCTTCATTAAAAAGTTATTAAAAAGTTAATATCTATTTAAATTAAAAAATTTCAAATCATTCTGGAAAAATTATTTTTGGTTGCGAGGGTCAATTACAATCACTTTTGGTGAATAGACACACCCCCGAAATGCTACCCACTTTCGAGAAAAAAATTCAAGTAGGTGGAAGTTCGGCGAAAAAAAAAATATTTCAAATCGTTCTAAAAAAATTATTTTTAGCTAGGGGAGTTAATTACAATCATTTTTGGTAAATAGATATACCCCCGAATTCCTATGCACATTCGAGAAAAAAATTCCTTATCGAAAATCTAATTTGAAATGCTTCCCAAAATTTCATGCGGATCTTTAAAATGTCATAACTTCTGAACAGATTGGACGATTTTAATGTTTAAAAAAGCAAATTACGCGTATTTTGGTGGAGAATATGTACAAATTGCAAAAATATTCGAAAAGTTGGTCCTTGACCCCGCAAAATGAGAAAACCCCCATAAAAATGGTCCAATTTTCAAACAGTCATAACTCCTACAATTGTGAATATATTTCAATGAAACTTTTTTCTAAAGTAAAGCCCATGGGTACCTACAAAAAAGTATTAGACAACTTTCTGTAGGGCGTCAAACAAAATTATTAAAAATCAAAAACTAATTTTTAAGAAAAATCGGCAGGGGCTGGGTGTCTAAATTTTTCGACGAAAAAAAAAATTTCAAATCGTTCTGAAAAAATTATTGTTGTTTGTGGGGGTCAATTACAATCACTTTTGGTGAATAAACATACCCCAGAAATCCTGCTCATTTTCGAGAAAAAAATTCAGTACAAGCGGAACGTTAATCGTTAGTAACTTTTTAACGAAGCCTCCATCAACAAATTAATATTCTTGATTTTCGTCTTATTTTGACCCCTGGAATCTCGCATTAAAATATTTCCCGGGGATGGCCGAACACCCTTTATATCAAAAAATATATAAATATTTATTCTCTTAGATATCAATCAATTCTATATTTAGTGTTTAAATATGTGACTTTTGTTCAATTACGTTGTGTTGTTATTCAAAGATTCATCATTTTATGAATAGATATATTTTTCATTTATGTGCAGTCAATTTAAACATTAATTTGTCATTAGATTTGTAATTAATGACAAATGGATTCGACAAAAATGAGAAACAGGGGATATAATCATGCTCAAAATCGCACGAATAATTAAAAATAATTGTGTCAAGTTTCCAATGCAACATCCCATTTTTCTAACGTCTCATTTTTTCTATGATTATAACGTACATCCAATTTTGAAATATTTGGACAAACGAGTAACTATGAAAATCCTATATGTATTATTTATAATATATATATAATGTATACAAATAATTGCTGCGACTATACCGAACGATTTCGATCCAACAATCCTCATCGACCGCCAACTATGTCATTAGACTGTTTAGCTGCAGCGAACTCTAACTGTTGTAGGATCAAACTAATCAAGAAGCCCGAATGTTGACTTTGATCTCTACAGTACGAATGTCTCGAACGTTAGTTAAATATTTGAAGGTCTTTCCGGTCCGACACCTTGATTTTGACTGTTACCAAGTTCCAAAGTCCGTTTTTTTCTCCCTTCGCGTCGTTCGAGTCGCGAAATGCGTGGGTGTGACCTTGACACAAAGTCACGCCCGATTGGTCGCTTAGCCTGAAGGAGGGAAGCCTCTTTGGTCGACCTTGACCAATTCGAACGTGACGGAAACCTCACTTCCAGAACGAAGAGATCACGAAGAATTTAGAAGGAAAAAACGTTACTTTGGATCAGCGGCTGGTCGCGGTTTATGGCAGATATCGACCCACGATATCTTCACTACTTCTAAGTGTGATGATTTTTTCTCAATAAAACGATATTAAAAACGAGATAATTCACGGTTAACAATTATTTTCACACTTGTTTACGTTTGAATGCAAAGAAATATTAAAAACAAGATAATTGACGGTTAACAATTAATTCCACAGTTATTTATATTTGAATACAAAGGCGTTGAGAGACACCATTTTGGTCGAAATAGACAGAATTAGTGTTAAATAATACTCCGAAGCGTTACGATTTTTTCTCACTAAAGAAATATTAAAAACAAGATAATTGACGGTTAACAATTAATTCCACAGTTATTTATATTTGAATGCAAAGGTTTTGATCGAAATCAGTGTTAAATGATTCTCTAATTGTGCCCCAATATAACTATTCAAAGTTTTTCGAAGATTTATATTACATTTGACTTTTGATGGTTCCAAAAATATGTATTCGATAATATTTCACCATCGTGGAAGCTCCTGTATATTCCGATTGAAATAAAAACCGTATTTGGGCGTAACCGTCGTCGCGACGGGTTTAAATAAAAATAGGTGCGATCGATTGTCCATAAATCTAGTGTTGATAAATAACCACGGCTGCACCAGCGTCGGAGAAGCTTGTATAGCCCGACGTCAAAGATAGAAACAAGCATCATAAAGGAATAAACGACGTTATACTGCAGCCTCGATAAAACCTCAAATAAAACCTTCCGCTGACAAGAATCCTAGCTTGTTAGTGCTACAAGTGCCCCAGTTACGGGGCTCTTTCGATGGAAGTTCATGAGAGTTTATTACCAAGGAAAAATAGATTTCAAGAAGTTTCAGGTAAAATCGCAGTAAAGATGTTTAATTTTATATCTTGCTTGGAAAAACTGTCAGGATACGTTTCTTCCAGAAGTCTCGTACAATCGACAGTCAAATATAAAAATGACAATACGAATTCCAAATGGGAAACATATCGTTCGATCCTCGAGAATAATCTCCAAAAATAAACAAGTACAAGAAACGTCCAAATACACTGACGTTTCAAGCTCACAATATTAATATCTCATTTCGGTAGAAGATTTTCGAGTAAAAAGGGAATATGTTTTATCTTAAGAAATTTAATTCATTATTACGTGTTCATGTAAATAGAATAAGTAGAAAACACAACCAAGGTTCTCGGTTAAATTCTGCTCTGTTCTATTAAAGACTTTAATAAACGAACGACGAACGTTAGAAAATCGAATAAAAGAAATTAATTATAAAATGGCTGAATTAAATGTGTATCAAGTATTTGAATTAAATATTCGAGAATTAGACAATGAAAAATAGTGCTTCGTACTTAATAAAACTAGATCTCTAAAATATGAGATGCTTTTAATCGCAGCGAACGATTGAATCAACGTCCTTTTCACCCAACAAACGAAATTTGAATTGACCCTCGATATCCCGAAATTATTTAAAGGATTCTCCGAATTCCGTGTGGTTCGAGCACATTTACGCGAGATTCCTTCTATTTTGATTCGCATGGTGGCATTGTGATCCACGGCCTATTTTCGTCCATTGAAGTCTAATTCCGCGAAGGCGCTGGCTGCAATCGAGAAACAGGAAGGATCGCGTGGGCGGACCTTCCTTTGCTTTCGTTCGTCTTCCCTTGTCCCCCTTTGCTCTTGGGTTGCAAATTAACTCGACGCGTACATGGACAGTAACGCGTGGAGGCTCGCGAGCAAGCCAACTCTTCTAACTTCTTTGAATTTTGCGTGGTTGAATAATGATTTGTTGACACGCGTCGCGTTTAGGCGCCACGTTGGAGCGGCCAGATTCCAAACGGCGCCATCGCGATATTTATTCAGCGAAATTCCTGCACTTAAGATATTCTAAACATATTCTTTATGTTTTTTCTCGCGAGGATGATGCATTTTGCTGGGTAAACCTGCCTATTACCGCGACTGTACTTTTTTGCTCCGTCATTCCCCTACACGTACACGGTGTGATTAAAACACGCGAAAATAAATTTTTCACCCTCGAGCGTTCTTTACGATTCGATAATGTAAATTCCATTTGGAAAAGACATATTTTTTTTAATCACGTTCGGATTTTTTATATCTTAAGATATAATATTTTCGTAAAATGGATCACTTTAAATCGTTGTATTGATTCGGATTGAACGGAGAAAAGTTTGTTCCTATTGTTAGTACAGTGGACGAAACTGTCTTAAAACATATTTAAACTAATTAATTTTAATTAATTTCATCTATATATAAATATTTAATTTCACTCGATAAAAAAATTTTAGATTATTGATCTTTTAACGATAATTTAATATAACCTCTTTTTAAATGTCACATTATTGTAATATCTCCGAAATTTTCAAACAAATCCATTTCATTGTTCCCAAAAAACCTGAAATATCTCTTAAAATTATAGATCAATAGTCAATCAGGTATAGATAGAAGAAATTAGTAACTATTCAAAATTTCATAACGAATGCTCCATTTTTATCCCTGTTATTGTTCGACAACGAAATTTGCTATTTTGTATAATATTTTTCTTGTAAACTATTAACAATATCAGCTTATAAATTGAATTATATTTTAAACAATAATTTGTTCTGATTAAATAATTTATGTTTAATCAATAGGTCCTTTAAGAATTTTATAAATCCTTTTGCACATTTCTAGCTTCTTCCATGCGTACTTAAAGTGTAGGGTTGGTTTAGCCCCCTCATAGGGTGACTGACGACAAGAATGTCATTCACGCAGTAAGTTATGCCATAAATTAACTTTATATCGAGTTTTATTCCACGCATATACTCTAACATTTTTTAAATTACCAATATAACAGGAAGTTTTGAACCTCTTCTTGTCAGCTTTCAAGGGTGGTTCCGCCCCTAAATACGAAAACGCAACAAAATAAAAAAATACGTATCGAATATTTTTGATATTTGCAAGCAAGGACTTACTAAAAATTAATTCTCAAATCTAAATATTAAGAAAAGCTAAATACGAACATCGACGAGGCTACAAAAATAAATATCCACTACGACAAAAATCATGCAGCTTCCTATTGGTCAAAAGCAAAGTGTTTACCTCGTAAAAACATTCACTCTCGAACTATTAAGTTCAGAGCAAAAGTACTTTCTCGTAGAGATTCAAAAACTACATCCAATGATCGAATTACATTTAAAAAAAGAAAATATATCGATGCATAAAAATGACCACAATTCGGTTTGTACGTCGTTCGCGATTCGGTTTAATGTTGCCTCGTGAATATTTCCGTATCTCCAAATCGTTTCGTTCGTACAGCATTCCCAAATTGCGTGGGACAGACCGTGTTGCGTCACGCTCGTCGTTAACTTTACTTTAAAGTCGAAAACGCCTGTTGTATGCAACCCCTTCCTTCCGCCGCGTCAAACGTGTGGGTTTCGCCAACGTTGCGCCAACGATTGCGTGATCCGTGATATTTACTAGCGCACACTTTTCACCCTTATTTGCTATCCGTTTCCATTAAGCTCCGTAGCTTCCCTAGGATGACCTTCGACCTTCCGCGCTTTCGTCGTCGAGGAGCCACGAAATTTCGACCGATTTCACGAACCGTCGACGACAGACGGCAGCCGGGATTCTGGTAACAGCTCACAGACGGAATTCCTATCTTGGTACTCCCATCATCGGGTCGACAATGCAGAGGTTATCGACAATGGCGCACGGCCAGAAATAGCAGACGGTGCATTGTGTTTAGCAGTGTATAGGATATCCGGATAGAGGACGTCCACGAGTGCCGGGGCTTCAGGGAGAAAAGGAGAGATACATTCGTGGTTCCGGATCCATGGCCGCAGAACGGTCTACATTTGCATCATGTCGCAGTTCCAGCTCAAATATTTCTGGCTTATGCAACCGCTAATTACAATCAGAAAGTAGGGCTCTTGTTAGGTCGATCTCGGTCACGATGTTTGTACTCCTTACCCTGCTCTTTAGGGGACCGTTCGAACCTAGTTCGCTGACACGCGACAGTGAAATGTTTATTATTCTATTATACTATTGTGTTACGACCCTGTAAATTGGTTTTCGGAGTCTTGCATATTTAGGAATATTGTTTAACACTTTGACTGTCGAACCAGACCCCTGAAATTGTCCACCGAAACCGAAACTTTGTTTTCAGACATTTAAAAGGTAACATGTCATGATATTTGTCTGAGAATAAATGAAACCAAGTTTGTAAATGAAAAAAATATCAAAACTGGAGGGAGACTGTTAGAATACAGTTGTAATTAAACAGACACTAATTTTATTATTAAGTTAGAAGGATGTGAAAATGATTTAAATCAAGCTGTAAAAATATAAGTAGAGAAACCTTTCTATAAACGACTTTATTCTAACTTTTCTAAATGTTCACTGACGGACCAAAGTTCTTAAATTGTCCACGAAACCGAAACTTTGTTTTTAGATATTTAAAAGGTAACATGTCATGATATATGTCTGAGAATAAATGAAACCAAGTTTGCAAATGAAAAAAAATATCAAAACTGGAGAGAGACTGTTAGAATACAGTTGTAATTAAACAGACACTAATTTTATTATTAACTTAAAAGAATATGAAAATGATTAAAATCAAGAATTTATTTTTATAGCCTCGTCAAAATTGAAGAATTTTATCCAGATTTATTTTCTTTAACATTTAATCTTGAGAATTAATTTGTTTAATTCCTTAGAGAAAAGTCACGTCAATCAATGTGTTAATACATTGGCTATCGTGTAACCTGCTGGTGGGTGACGCCATTTTTAAGTTCAGTTCGACGTTGAATGTTTTCACTAGTGTTGCATCTATCTTCTCGTAATATGTATCATAACAATTATTGTATCGGTATTTTGACTACAATATGATTAAAACAATTCGTTTTAGTCTTTCTCGAATTTCGATCAAATATAGTTCATAAAATTCTCCATTTGCATATAAGAAAGATAATTAGAGCAGAGTTTCGATTATTCCAAGTTATGTGGACCAAGACTGCCTCGGGTAACGCGGGAGAATCTATGGGTGTTTCAAAAACATTTTTACAATGAATATTGTATATATATTTAGGTTTAATTATATAATTATTTAATGCAATGAAAGTTTATTAAACTTTCAGAAAAGTAAAGTCGTAAATTTTTGTTTCATCGTGTAACTTTTTTGCTGTTATGTTTCATGGATGTTTTAGGAAAATATCACCATTGTAAAGTTCAAAGCATCGCGAATAATATGAAATCTCGATTAAACGAGACTCGAATAAGAGACTCTACTGTATTTATAAATGGTTTCCTTAGAAAAAAATAATTCTTAGTAATATTAATAAAAGAAATACAAAACTGAATACTTTAATCAGCTTCAAGAACTATTGGTATGTCATAAAGAGACGATGAGTATTATTTAAAAATGTCATATTAATAATCTCGATATTGCAAGAACTATAAAAATTTAAGTTAAATCGTACTATCGAAGAAGCAATTTGAAACCATGAATATCAAACTTCTTTTCGTAGACACTGACCATCTATTTATTATTTTTTACAAACACAAAGATATGTTTCTATAAAATTGTTCTAAATTGTATTTTTTGAGTAGTATAAAAAACAAACGAACGAAAACAAATCGCGAAAATTATAAAGTGGATCCAATGAATTTCTAAATTCAATTTCTCCCACCCTAAACGACAACACAATATCGCAATTAATGCAATAATATAATAATTTTACAATCACATAAGCATCCTATAATTTCCTTCTTTATTTCTTCCGTATGTACCATGAACAATTTACCATTATTACGTTTAATATATTACGTATAAAAACAACTACCAGCCCATTTATTTAAAAATAAATAACAATAAAGTGTGAGGTAATAGACAAATGTGTACGAAAATACTAGAAACCTGTTTCACACGTTGTAAAGTGTTTGAAATAGTATCGTATTGTAAAGAATTATACGTAATAATGCTTCAATAAATATAAATACTTTATTAGTCGATAAATGTGTTGGCAAGCACTAAAATTTTAACATTAAGGTAAGCTGTGCGACCGCGGGTGAAAGTGTCCAATCTTTCGAGCAATTTATAACAGTTTTTATTCGCGTCGTAATGCAAATTAAACCTTGGTACGTTAACGTACAGTTATGAATCATCCGGTATATTCGTTCTTCGATAAAGAACACGTCACGATTTAACCGAAGTATAATCGTTGTACGTGCGTCACCGAAGTTGCGTCAGATGAAAAACAGATCGATAGAATTTCGTCGAGGAAGAAGAGGTCCAGAAACGACGGGCAACCGAAAGACTACGATATTTGTATTTTCCTACTGCTACTAGCATTTCTTCGACAAAAATTACGCATCAACATTTGAACAGTCAGTTGCGAAGAAGAAACTATAATCTCTAAATCCAGGATAGTTTTAGATGATTAGAAAATTTTTTTATCTTTCCGAAGCCTTTAGAATTTTTAAATAATTCTAAAATCATTTTCGCTTTCTCGCTCACTGCTCAACGTACATACGTAGATCGTTCGAGGAAATTCGATCTATTAAAACAACCCCAAGGAGATTATTGGACGACTTCTCTTCCGAGAGTTACAATAACGCCAACCCTCGTATTTGCTAAACCACTCGATAATATTGTTTGCTTCTGGTAATATGTATTAGGATTTCAACCCTCTGCGCTTGGACAGTCTTTTCTGAAGTAGATTTTCTTATCAAATTAAATGTTTGGGACTAAATATTTTATTTGATTTGCCTTCTAATATTATAGAATTTACAATCGAAATCTTATATTTTTGTAATAATTTGTTCGTCGTATTTCATTTGGAGTTTTTCTATTTCAACACGTTCTATCACACGACAAATAGTACGCTCGATTTATAAATAAAACTACCCCGATTTTCAATTTCATTATTTATATTTTACTTTAGAATCTTTGAAATAAATTTATGTTTAATTTACTCGTCCATTTTGGTGTTAAGGTCACTCTGTATAGTAAAAGCTTGCAACAGAGTATAACTCGGATTTTAATAAAAGTAGAAACAGTAAGTAATGGACAGACGTGCCAAGCAAATCGTGCTCCATTATCTTAGAAACGAAAGCTCGAACAAAAAAAATGTTATTCTTTATTTTCGATTTGTTTTCGCACGTGGAATCACCCCTTCTCGGTGGCACCATGCTAGGACACCCTTATTTATATTTTATATTTTACTTTAGAATCTTTGAAATACATTTATATTTAATTTACTCGTCCATTTTGGTTTTAAGGTCACTCTGTATAGTAAAAGCTTGCAACAGAGTATAACTCGGATTTTAATAAAAGTAGAAACAGTAAGTAATGGACAGACGTGCCAAGCAAATCGTGCTCGATTATCTTAGAAATGAAAGCTCGAACAAACAAAATGTTACTCTTTATTTTCGATTTGTTTTCGCACGTGGAATCACCCCTTCTTGGTGGCACCATGCTAGGACACCCCGTATAATCACCATCTCTTTGTATCATTCGAGTTGTTTGTAGACTGTCTCTTCGGGGGGGATAGTCGAGTGCAAAGGGTTAATATTGTTTAATATTGTCGATTAAAACTGGCGTTGAATTCTGGGCGATTTGAATGGAACCCCATGAGTCACTGTGTGCAAGGTTGAGCCACTCGATCGAAAGAATCCCCAGGAGGAATCTCGATATCGATCCGTTGGAAAATTTGGAGGAAAGGAGAGAGTTCTCCGTCCGGGAAGAAGAACGTTCCGACGACAGTAGTCTGGCTTCGACCCTTGCGTTCCTACGCCCACTCTTATGAATCAGTGGATGAATGAGCCGACTTTGCCCCACTTTTCCACGCGTAGGAGTATCGTATCAGCCGACCACTCTGACATTTTCTCGTTGCAACCACCCCTGGCCAGGTCAGCATCGCGGCGACGTCGTGGGCGTTCCTAATTCTATAGCTACCTACGTAGTAGACAGAAGTCTGGGTATACGACCACGCAAAAATTCATTTTCGACGAACGCTACGATTTGATAGGAACATAAAATGATATCGTCGCGGATGCCAAACCGCGGTAACCACCCGCCGCCTCTATACACATGAGTTATGCCAGCCATCGTTTGCTCTGCACCTTTGAGGGCTATCGATCACGTTCGATCGCTAGCTCTCGTGGTGACGTTGTTCTCCGTATTCCAGGGTACGAACGTCGCTGAAGCACGTCGCTGAAGCCGAATTTATACCTCTTCATCCGCGACGATCGTTCATAGGAAAAAGTATAAACGTTGCTTTCGTCTGCATTTCGTCCAAAGTGAACATTAGTACCGCGATGAAAGCTCGTCATCCTTCTTGTCAGGAGCATCCTTTCTCGATAGTTATTCCTGTCATAGTTTATCATGAAAATTTGACGTTCTTTCGAATTTGCTATAGGGAATTTTCTCACCGAGACGATTTATTTGGTTCGATAGGCATTTTACCGTGGCACGAGACCAACACAATGGAATAAAAAGATCCTAATGGATGAAGTTGCTTTTTAATCGAAGTATTAATGATTTTAAATCGTTAAAAGAAATTTACGAATTTAGGGATTACCAAAGTTATTTGCACATGGACGTTGTCTCAGTTAATAAATTGATGTATAAATTAAAAAGGAAGACTAGTATACCGTTCAGTGATATTCATTTTGGTTGTACATCGAGTCTGAAACATTATCAATATCTTAATTTTCATTGATAAATCATAAATTTCGTCTTGCATTGTGATTATGAATAAAGACACTAGTAACAGCTATAGAAATAAGATAATTATTTTCTTTACATGTGCACGTATGTGCTTCTTTCATTTCTTCGCGAGAACTTCTTTTTATGTTACTATTATATTTATATGTTACTATTATGTTATAATTATATTAGTCGGATAGAGTATAAGGAGCCCTTTAAAATAATAATAACGATTTTTGTTTCGAGTCGATCACGTGGTTAGTTCCGGAGGTATAAGAGTTCGAAGCGTTTGTTTCCTTTCATTGTTTACGTCGAGAAGTCATTGACCTCACGTGTTCGTAGTAAACGGTAAATTCTTGGAAATACTACGACTTCCTACGACTGTCACCGACTCAAGAAAGTGGCTCAATTATGGAGAAAACACTAGGAGTTTCAAAACTGTACGTGCATAAAATTTAACTGTTTTTAATATGCCTTAAACTGTTCTAAGAAAGTGGAAACTTTACTATACATTTCCTATTTACATCAGAGGCTAATCAGAATTTGATACCAAATTTTCTCCGATTTTTTACAAAAAGATATAAATCATGGTAGGCAAGACAGACTACGTGTTTATCTCAGAAAACAAACAATAAGAACAGAATTGAATACTGACGATTGTACGTACACTATAAGAAAGGTCGTGAAGTTAAATGGCACTAAAATAAGAATTTGTACGTTAGAAATTCTAAACGAATTTTAAAAAACAGTCATTTGACCGATCATCGTAGGTTCAGTGTTAATAACTTTTAGCAGTTTGACGTTTCCCGCTGCGTACGATTAGTGAATTCTATTTTTATTCGTGCAACCGAATGAAACAGCGTTCGACGCATCTTTACCGCCGTTGATTCCGGGTAAACAAGCGATAAAGCTGTCGCGGAAGATAGAACACAAACAAATTGGAACACGACGACCGTTTATTACCCAGACGCAACTACGGGCGGGTCCCTCGAGTGGCGAGAGTTTTACCAAAGACGGAGACAACGTGGCCGCTATCACGGTTTAGTGTCCTCCTCGCGAATCGAGCACGTGCGACGGGGAATTACCGCTTCATTATATGGCTGCCAAATAGAAGCAAACGAACTGACAGAGTACACGGTGTTGAGGCAGGCTCGAGCATAGCAAGCATAAAATAAACTTGCGCACGCACGAGATTCTACGTATGCCTCATGCGCGTACCAAAGCCAGTGTGTGACTGGAAATTACAGCAAACGTCACACAATGTGATTTAATATCTGTCTGATCTTCTCACCCAGCCTTCTACGGAGCAGCGAAATCCAAAACTTGATTAGACAAGTTTGTATTTATTAATAGAAAGAACGATTCACTTCTGCATTTCGATTTAATCGTCGTTTAAAGATTCTTATTCCCTACGAAATTATTTGCAAATACTCGTTCCTTAATGCTTTAGCGATACTTGGCATGTTAATCGCTTGGAAGACATTTATAAAATTTTATTGAAGTATTCTCTTGATATTTTAGTTTTAATGTGTCGTTCCATTGCTTTCGGTTGGAGGATTGGTGGAAACTCTTCTATGATACAATTAAACACATTCACGGGTTATGGAAGAATTGTGATTGTTTCAATCTTTACGATAAAAAAGAGTTTATAAACTGCAATCAGAATGAGCAAGAATCCTTTTGCTTAATACAAAATTAAAACACTGAATTTGTTTGGTAAAATTGTATTTTCAACCTACATAAATCGATTTGCATCCTCTTTGAAATAATAGTAGGTTGATAATAGATCGATTTAGAAGTTATGAATTTTTTTCTAAACTCTATGGTAAGTCTTTGTTGAGTTTGCACGTGGTGTGCCCACTAATAATTTAGAAGATCCACCTTCTTAGATGGAATACACTAGGATTTTATAACTATGAAATTTATTTATATTCAATATTTAAGATATTTAAACGAGTCTCTGTCTCATTCCAAGAACGTCACTGAGTAAGTGTTGAATATAAATAAACTTCTTCTGAGAAGATGAATCTTCGAACCAAAATTATTAGTCGTCACGTGCAAATTGAACAAAGCGTTACTACCGTGTAACATCCTGTGCTTGAAGAGGTTGCATCGATAGTCCCATCCCCAAAGGCGATTAAGCCAAGGAATACTTTACTCCCGTTATTTCGACCGTAAGGCCAAGTACATATCGAAAGAAAATAGAAAAAAACGCGGAAGGTATCCGATCAATAAACAAAACCATTACCAGTGATTTACGTTGCCCCTAAATTCACGTGAAACCGATGGCAAAGCACGTACGAAAAGGGAATTTGTATCATCGATCGCAGTTACCGCGATATCCACGCATAATGCAGACGATAAACCAGAATCTTCTTCGATCCGTCGTTTGTTTGCCGGAATATTCGTAATATTTATCCCCGTATCGTCCTCCAAAATCGAAGATGATATTACGAGAGAACGTAGGCGGTAGGTGGACGCCGAGCCACCAGAAGCATCTATACGTACAAAGAGCTCTAAGTGTATATCTGTTCGAACGTAATTCAAGGAAGCGAGACTTCCACATTCTTAGATATTGTGCCATTCTATTCGATGGCCACACACAACTGCACCCTCTTGTCTCGACGGTCTTACTATACTGGTCTCATTCTCGTCCGAGAGCTCGTTCATTCAGAACGCGAAATCAATGAATGTTATTTTCGACGGGGTCTGTCGTTTACCACCGACTAACGTATACTACGCGTATCTTTCTGTAACTGCATATTTGTGCGTTTGCGTGCTTTACGAGGCTCGTCGCGAAAAAGTTACACGCACGATTGAATTCACTCGGGCGTATGCTGCTTTTTCCGCGGAACGAGTGAATCCTTTACTAAGACACTTATGGCACAACGTTGCGTTCCGGTATACTTTTTTCCACGACGAGGATAGACCAGGGCGTAGCCAGGCTGAGGCAAACCGAGGACCATTGTTTCAACTACAGGATTTTTCAATAAGATAGAACTTCGAGTCTACGAAATTCAACAATCTATTGAGAATCTGTGAAAACCGATTTTACAAAGAAAATATGTAGGAAGCAAAATAATGATAGGAATTGGAATTTAATGGTATTCATAGGAAGTATTTTATCTTGTTTTATTCAACGTTGAATAAAATATCATTTATGTTAAAATCCCTATTTTTAGTATTTTACCGAAAATATGTTCAAATTTTTTATCGTATTACTTTAGTTCATGAAATTAATAAAAAAAACTTATATTTTTCAATTAGCTTCCATGATACTAATAAATTTGATCGATTTACAAAATCGTCTAAACGTTTTATAATTACAAAGTTAATTAATTAACGGAACTATTGTTGTATTTACTGTATTGTTTGCAGATAATTACAATTTACAGCGATGTTTACATCAGAAGCAATACTATTCATTATTCATTATTCTATATTAACGATAAATATTAAATGGAGAAATGGACAGTCCGTTCAAATTAGTTGGAAAGAGGAGCAAGATGCTTTCACCGATCTAACTGCTTAGTATGGCGTTATACATAAATATTTCCTTTAGGGGCATACCTCTTAGCCACCATGGTGCCAAGAAATGAATTTCAATTACAAGCATGATCAACTGCGAGTTACGAGAATCGATCCAATAACGAAAGAGCGGAAGATTTAACTTGTTCTATCGCTTGGAAGTGGTCGGTGAACGTTAGGATTGACTTTAGTAAATTTTTCAAAATTTTGGTTTGTGCAACTCCTTCAGTTTGTTCTATTTTACGAGAAGATAATTTATGCAAAAAGTTGATTGGACAACTGAAAAACACACCAGAAATAAAATACAGATTTTTGTGATGTTATTCGATCGTTAAAAGTCATTTTAGATTAAACAGTTATTTAGCAAGAATTAAAAGAATTTGTTCAAACAAGAGAGTTTGAAGTAAAAAAACGATTGAGAAATACGGTTGTAGCTTTAAAAGAAGCGTTAAAATGGAATATTATTGAAGTATGGTGAAACAACTTTCTATTAAAATTTGCAATTATTCAATTTAAATAACTATCAAATGTGTCGTTTAAATACTTTCGTGAGTCACTTCTGGTATGTGTTTACAATAAATGTACTGTACAAATATATTGTATATATTGTCGAATTATTTTCTAGTTTTCCCCTGTTATATGTATCATATTACACTAAATCCTTCAGTTTATCATAATTTGAATGTTATGAATGTAAGCGTTCGAATACTTTCATGTACGAGTGCAAATAGCGCCTTCTTGGCTCGAAGTACAAATTGTTTGTAAAGACGTTTTCTCGCGAGTCTTCTTCGTTCTGGTTTGCTGGTTCTTGGAGTTCCTTGGCCCGCAGAGCTACACCTCCTTCGCTCGAATTGACACAACTGAACTTGCGAACAATTTCCACTTCCAGACTTTCTTCTCGGATAACATTCTCGGTGTTATCGAACAAGAGTACCATTTTGATTTGGTGGACCACAGCAAGTAACGATCTCTTTTCTCGGGTTTCTTGTTTCTATACTGAGTCTACCTTTTCAACTCATCCAGAGACTCGGAAATGGAGTGATGAGAAGTGTTGGGAATCCACTACTTGGCTCCACCAAACTGTCAGGGATCAAGACCCAGAATTATCTAGATCTAGAGTTCCCCTTATCACTGAGAATGAGTACTCGTGGACTCCAAGTGAACTAGGATGTTTCTTACTCTTGGGGTTTCTTTAATTCTGATCGAGTTTGATTTGCAACAACATTTCCAGGTCACTTGGCCCAAGATCCAAAGTCCACTAAGCTAAAATTTACCCTCTAGCTCCACTAAATTATTAGGGAGCAATACTCAGAATTATTAGCTCTCCCAAAGGATCTCCTTATCACTGAGGATAAGTACTCGTTGACCTATCTTGATTCCAAATGAACTATAAGGATGTTTCTTACTCTTGTGTCTTCCTTAATTCAGGTCGAGTTTGATTTGCAACAACATTTCCAGGCCACTTGGCCCAAGATCCAAAGTCCACTAAGCTAAAATTCACCCTCTAGCTCCACCAAATTGCCAAGGAGCAATACTCAGAATTATTAGCTCTCCCAAAAGATCCCCTTATCACTGAGGATAAGTACTCGTTGACCTATCTTGACTCCGAATGAACTGCCTGCAAGGATGTTTCTTACTCTTGTGTCTTCCTTAATTCAGGTCGAGTTTGATTTGCAACAACATTTCTAGGTCACTTGACCCAAGATCCGAAAACCACTATGCTAAAGTTTATCCCCTGGCTTCACCAAATTGTCAGAAAGCAATACTCAGAATTATTAGCTCTCCCAAAGGATCCCCTTATCACTGAGGATAAGTACTCGTTGACCTATCTTGACTCCGAATGAACTGCCTGCAAGGATGTTTCTTACTCTTGTGTCTTCCTTAATTCAGGTCGAGTTTGATTTGCAACAACATTTCCAGGTCACTTGGCCCAAGATCCAAAGTCCACTAAGCTAAAATTCACCCTCTAGCTCCACCAAATTGTCAGAAAGCAATACTCAGAATTATTAGCTCTCCCAAAGGATCCCCTTATCACTGAGGATAAGTACTCATTGACCTATCTTGACTCCGAATGAACTGCCTGCAAGGATGTTTCTTACTCTTGTGTCTTCCTTAATTCAGGTCGAGTTTGATTTGCAACAACATTTCTAGGTCACTTGACCCAAGATCCGAAAACCACTATGCTAAAGTTTATCCCCTGGCTTCACCAAATTGTCAGAAAGCAATACTCAGAATTATTAGCTCTCCCAAAGGATCCCCTTATCACTGAGGATAAGTACTCATTGACCTATCTTGACTCCAAGTGAACTGCCTGTAGGATGTTTTTTACGTCTTCTTTAATTGTGGTCGAGTTTGATTTGCAACAACACTTCCAGGTCACTTGGCCCGCGAACTGGATGGAAGGAGGATAATAATACAGATAGCCAGGACGAAACATTTTTCAACAGCCTGTACATAGCGCAACCTATCATGCGTATATCGCCAAGCTCTTTAATGTGACTTTTAACGCTATAATGTTGTCACGTTGGGATGAAAAATCGCAACGATGATTTTCGAGCAGGAAAATGAAGTGGCAGATGGAAAGAGGATAATAATATAGGTAGCCTGCGGCCGTGCCGATGATTAATAAATCAGGGACGGCGTTGAAAGAACAGTTTAACCTGTAACCTCTAAACGATGTATCTCTTTCTTCCTTTTATACGCGGCTCTATCGTTCTGTTCCTTTCTTCGCGGACCGACAAGCGCATGGTTGCGAGCATACATCTTTTTCACGGAGCCGCACAGCCGAAACTGACTTTGTACTGATGACGCTGCTCCCCCCCTGCAGACGCTCATGGCGATACAGATACGTATGGCGGTCTGTGAGAACGGGCCAATTCTGAATGTTAATTGTTGCTTAAATTTATGACAGTCCGCCCTCCGCCTCGCCGGTTTCGTCTCGCGGCATCGTTCTCCCCCATCGAGCGGCCCATTCCACCTTTTCCATCCGAATAACCATGGCTATTCATTCTGTTTCACCAACGATCCCTCGAAACGAGCTCGACGATTAACCAAGTTTCGCAGCTCGGACCGCGAACAGAAAAAATTAGCGACCGTGAGCCGAACCGGGACACATACAAGGCATCCATCTTGTTTTCATTCGCGCGGTACTTTGAGCTCGCCGCGGCTTGATATTCACAGCCGTCCACGGTGTCTACAACCATCGATATTATGCCGATTTCACGCGTTCGGTTATTTGGCTAATATTGGGCGCTTGCCATGCATTTCATTATTCGGCAAACGCTCGCCTAATTCGGGATGCACACGAGAAATGCATGTCCACAGTTATCGAATAAACTATCCATACACTGTCCTATGCTCGGGTTAAACAATAATAATTTTAGTCGTAAAAGGCTACACTTTACGAGACGTGAAAATTGGGAAAGGTCCTATTTAATTTAAAAATTTCTTCTTTTATTGGTAATGATATTGTTTACGTCTTAAAGAAGCATATTCTACGGTTCTTTGAAATAGGCTGCGGTTTCGAAAACTTAGACAAAAGTGAGAATATGTTGTTCTATCTACGACAAAATTGTTATAAGAAGTTAATCGTGCATATGATAATGTATAGTGCATATGATACTTTTAGATGCTGCACCTATTAATAAATGAATCCTGTCTGAGGAAGCTTTAGAATTAAACGAGAAATTGAGTCCAAACAAAAGTTTCAAAACTAGTAATTGAAAAGTTAAAAGTAGCAGGGATAATTGGCGGACTTTTATTATATGAATCGGTTATATGAACTGCTTGTTAGGTCCATATAAACGGAGTTCTACTGTACGAACCTGGACGAGAATTTAAAATAGTTATTTAAAAATAATCGTTTCAAATAATGTTAATTTCATAAGTAATGTATTTCAATTGATCTTAGGTTCTTCATTTAATCAATTAATAGTAAATTGAAGTTATTTCTTCCAAACATTGAGTAGTATATAACAATAATCCTAATGAGTGTTACTGACACTAATAATTTATATGTAATAATACAAATCTTTATTTAATTAAAGATAGTAAGAAAAAGAAATGAAGATAATACCAAAGGAAGCAAGAACTAGATTTTTTATTAACACGTGAAAGCATACGATAGCTAAGAAAAATGCAACGCATGCACACGACAACCCAAAGTATAAAAATGGCCGGCCGGCGCTAACCTTCGAATAACAAAACTTAAGGGAGTATTGCTGTCTAGGTTGTCATTTCTTCGGCCTTTTTTTGTGATTTTTTTTTTAACGACAAGTAGGTTGTTTTGTAGTGACATTTTGCAGATATATTTATTTGTTTTATAGGTGTGTACAGTATTTTTTTCATAAAAAAATATTAAAAATTGCGAGAGTTATAGCTTCTTGTTTAAAAAAACGCATTTAAACTGGCTTACATGATATTTCAAGATCTAGCAAACCGATTGACTTCAAATTTGGAAAGAATATTCAGCAGACATGCCTTTATCGCTGGAACTAGAGATTTAAAAAAATATTGAGTTTTACTATTTTCGTTGATACGCTAAAGACAAAAGAACGATTAACAAATAGAAATTCGAAACTTGAAGCGTCGCCATTTCTTTATTTATCAGGATTTTGACTTCTCCCTAGTTCCTGCTGTAACTACAACCTTCCTTATGAAGATACGTTAACCCCCTCTGTTTCAAATTATCTGGAATCCTGAAAGCCATTGGAGCACCTTTTCCAAAAGAGTCATTAAATAAGACGTTATAATTCTCACGATTTTTAATATTTTTCCATGAAAAAAATATTGTACATGCTTAGAAGATGAATAAATATATCTACAAAGTCTCAGTACAAAACAGCCTACCTATCATTAAAAAAAAAAAATCACAAAAAGGGCCGTGAATTAATTGACCATAACGCACATATCCTTGCATACAACGAAGTACATGAAACCTTTACAACAATTTGAATTACTATTTAGAAGCCATACTCACAAATTACAAACGAAATACTATTATATTATATATTTTACCAGAAGTTGACGAAAATTTCGTTCGGATAAATGGAGTTCTACCGTATTGATGTCAGTTGTAACGAATTCTGGTCGGTGAAATCTGTGTCGGTCGTTACAATGGGAGCCCAGAAACTACTGGAGCAAAACTGACAGACGGAATAAGATGTGGTGCAGTTAATGAAGGCAGAATAACGTGCCAGGTTTGCGATTACCATATATGTATATTCGTAAGCATCGTGCGAAGAAGCAGTCGCACTATCGAATGCACGCACCGTGAACGTTTATTGTGTGTGGTCCATAGCATGCGTGCGTGCTTGTCATCGACTGTCAGCAGGGGCTAGCTTGACGAGCATCACTCACTTTTCTGTCAACGCGTTTCACACACACACACGCATCGACTGCGTCAACGGAAGGCCACACGCTGGACTTCCAACCGGTTCCACAATCACCCCGCGAGATTATCGTGGTATACTATTCTTCCTTTGCCACTTGCGCTGCTTTCGTTTCGCCATTGGCTGACAGATGTTTGCGGTTTGCTGTCCCCGTAATAATGACACTGATATAACACACATCACGCACATATTCGGGCACCAACATGGTTTTGATATTATCCTCGTGTATGCTTTGCTAAAATCTTCTGTGAGACTGTAGTATGGAATATACTGAGTGTTCAATCTCTTTTACTTGTAATGATATAAAAAATATTTCTTATACCAGTTATATGGCAACGAAAGACCGATACAGTGTAAGTAATTTGTTTGGACCGAAGTCATCTTCTTCGCAGTTTTTAAGATCGTCGATGATTTTTTGATGCCCTTGAAATGACCTTCGATCCCTTCAATTTCTTTTGTGTGGAAAATTAGAAGATTTTTATAAAGATCAACCTACGACACCAGAGGATACGAAACAAAAAAAAGATATATTATGTTACTTAAGATGCAGTGAACTGTTTTGGAAAGTCCCAACAGGTTGTCGACGATTTGGACGTCGATCAATTATGTTTTCAGTGAACCGAACAACCGATTGAAAGACAATTGCAATTGTAAACACCCCAATTAAACAGAGATTAAGGAGATTAAATTACGGATACGAAAAGAATAATTTGGCAGCCAGTGGTTTTTCAGGAGAAACTAAATAAAACACTCGAAGTGCATAATATATCATTCGGATATCACTCTGGGATAAATAAGACTTTAATTATCATAAGATAAAGGTATTATTGGGAAAGTTGCAAACTAGTATTCTTGCTGTGGATGTTTTGCCAAGAAAGGGCAACGGAAAAAGTTGAAAGGAAAACTCGAAATTTATAATGTCGGAGCTCCTTTCGAAAGAATGGCTCTCGATATTCTTGGCCCATTGCCGAAATCCTTTCCAGGAAATCGATTTCTTCTGGTAGTAGGGAATTATTTTACCAGGTGACCGGATGCGATCCCTTTGCTTGATCATTAACCTAAAAGAAGAACCGATGCTCTTACCACAAATGGGATTTCTCAATACGACCGAGAACGTTTGAGATTAAATTGATTCAGAAAACGATTTTGGGAATTACAAAGACAAGGTCCGAGCAATGTTACAATACTTGTCAATTTGTTGTAAAAAAATTCGAAGAGAAATTACAACGAAATAACTACAGAACAAACGAGAAGAAATTTATTTGACGTGAACGAAGAAAATTCGACGAAGTTTGAAAATCAATTTTTAAATTTAATTTGTAAGGTCAATGCGAGACTTAGGGAGAAAGTTGAAAGCGAAACTTCCAGTTTGGACCTCTGATTATGCGAAAAAATTTCAAGAGAAATTAAATTTTACTCAGATTTATGTGGATGCAACAGATGTTTCGTTTGAAGAAAGAATTTGGGTATTTATTTTGAACCGAGGAAGAAGAATATGCCCAAAATTGGTCACTGTTGCAAATTCAACGTCCATCGAGAAGTCAAATGAAGGGAGTTCGTTTGAATCTAGACTTTTTAAAAGGTTTCTTAGAAACTCTTATCAAAGGAGGGTATTTTCTTTGGTTCAGTTTGGATTCATATTTTCATTTCTATACTTCAGGAATATCCAAAATTAGTTTTGTACGAAAATATTGAAAATTATAAAAGTTACAGCGAAGGTCTGTTAACATTTAGTAAAAAGCTAGATCCGTGCTCGTTCTTTAATGGAAAGAAACGAGAGATTTTGACCTTTGATAAGAACTGTTATTATGGAATGGTTCCAGCATGGGTGTGCGATGAATTTACGGATAGAAGAGATTTCAGTCGGTGTCGAGGATGTTTGGTGGCCTTTGGGACGGTTTCACGCAGACGAAATTCTACGACAAGACTTGGAAGGAAATCAGTAGTCGGAGTTAGACATTGATCGTGGTGCCTTTGATCTAGGGAAACCGGGAACCGGAAGTAGTCCGAGTTACGCATTCTTCTGTCGAGGTATTTCATCCGTAAAGATGAACTTTTGGCGCGAAGAAAAATATTCTGATCAATTTTGAATCGAAAAATGGCCAATCATTCAATTAACTGATTCTGTAAATGAACTCTTAACGTTACAAGTTTTTATCTATTAATATAATTTATAAATTATATAGAATGAAAGTACCACTAACATTTATTTAATTATCCAAATCTTTTACTTATCGTGGTTTACGCGGTAGCCATATACAGGGTGTACGGCCACCCTTGAGAAAAATTTTAATGGGAGATTCTGGAGGCCAAAATAAGACGGAACTCAAGAATATTAATTTCTTGATTCAGGTTTCGTACAAAAGTTATTAAAAAATTATATTAAAAAATTTCAATTCGTTTTGGAAAAATTATTTTCGGTTGAAGGGGTCAATTAAAATCATTTTTGGTCAATATATATACTCCTGAAATCCTACCCACTTTTGAGAAAAAAATTCAAGTAGGTATTGAATTTTTCAACAGAAAAAAAATTTCAAATTGTTTTAAAAAAATTATTTTCAGTTACGGGGGTCTATTACAATAATTTTTGGTCATTAGACATACCCTCGAAATCCTACTCAGTTTCAAGAAAAAAATTCCTTCCCGAAAATATAATTTCTGACCAGAAATGTCTGCCTGAATTTTCATGTGAATCTTTAAAACATCATAACTTCTGAACGGATTGAACGATTTTAATGTTTAAAACAGCAAACGACGTGTATTTTAGTGTAGAATATATAGAAATTATAAAAATATTCGAAAAGTTGATCCTTGACCCTGCAAAATGAGAAAAACCCCATAAAAATGGTCCAATTTTCAAACAGCCATAACTCCTACAATAGTGGATATATTTCAATGAAACTTTTTTCTGAAGTAGAGCTCATGGATACCTACAAAAAAGTATTAGACAACTTTTCTGTAGGGCGTCAAACAAAATTATTAAAAATCAGAAACGAATTTTTAAGAAAAATCGACAGGGAGTAGTAGGTGCCTAAATTTTTCGACGGAAAAAAAAAATTTCGAATCGTTCTAAAAAAATTATTTCTACATTCTGGGGTCAAATACAACCATTTTTGACGAATACACATCCCCTCGAAATCCTTCGCACTTTCGAGAAAAAAATTCAGGAATGTGGACAAATTTTTCGATGAAATTAAAAAATTTCACATCGTTCTAAAAAAATTATGTTCTATTGCGAGGGTCAATTACAATCATTTTTTGTCATTACACATATCCCCGAAATCCTACGTGCTTTCGAGAAAAAAAATTGTTTACCAAAAATCCAGCTTCAATCAACAAATTAGTATTCTTGATTTTCGTCTTATTTTGGACTGTAGAATCTCCCGTTAAAATTTTTCCTAGGATTGGCCGAACACCTTGCATATAGTAATCAAAATACTATTTTGCTTTTTTGTTATAAGTTACTAGAACAGAAATTTGCAGATCAGACCACTTTTATTAGTACATATATTCAACCACACATAGTATTAATTTTCATTATTTTCAGTAGAAAAAGGCAATGTATATACACAAAATGATAAAGAATATGTCTCCTAAAAATCGTACAGTCTTACGATTTCTTTCCAAAAAATTCCTGAGGTATGTTTAAAAATTGACTTTCTAGAACAGAATACCCCCTCAACAGCAAAAGGGTTAATGAAGATATTGTATTAATATTTTATAATAAAACACGTATGCACATGCATGTGTGCGTGTGTGTACTTGACATAAAGAGTGCAACTAAAATTGATAACAATTTTATTACCGTCCACTATTCACATTAATTGCCCAACGTGGTATCAGAGTCGAATACGTATTTATAAGAAACATCTTACTCTGTCTCGCGTCTTCTTTTTGTTCGTGGCGATAGCATCGTCGGCTATGTATCATGGCTTTGTGTAATGCAACACCATCTACGTTTAATCGAGCCTACCCGTGCGATAAGATCGTGCTGTTATCGATATCTGCTTGTATCGATCAAAGGGCTCGAGGATAACACGAACGACAAAGTGGAGGAACTCGAAGACTAACCCAAAGAAGAATGGTAGAAATTGACCAATTTTGGACCTGGTTGGCAACGAGAGCTTTTCACGAGTTTTAAAACACGTAATTATGTATCCTCATGACGATTGAAAAAGTTATAAAAAATAAGCAAAAACTTCGGAAATGTCATTTGTAAAATTTGATAACTGTTGTCTTCTTTGGATGACGATGTATCATAAAATAATCTAAAGTAGATCGGTGTCGATCGTATTTAAAAAACCATAAAAAAGACGAAAAATTTATATTTGATTTGAATTACTACGTACAGACTATATAGTAAAGGAACGATGACAATAATACTTGAAGCCACGATGGTATACAATCTCATCATATTTGAAATGTTCGTGTACTTTGTTTAGATTTAGAAAATTTAGTGAAATCGATGAACGTCAGATTTAAAGGTGTAAAACAGAGCAAAGGAAGTTTTACAAAATACGAGACTTGTGTTTTACAGCGATTATTATTTGTCTTTTTAAATTGTAAGATTACTTGTCAAAATGACAACAGTTTTGTTTATTCTCTTGTAAAAATTTGTTCCTTTTTCTGTATTATAGTTTATAGTAAAAAATACTAAGTATTGCATGTGCATTGTAATTGTGTTTTATGTATAGTAATTAATTATTTGTCCTTTCTTACAATGAAAATGACGACAGCTTTGTTTATTCTCTTGTAAAAATATGTACCTTTTTCTGTATTATAGTATAGTATAATAACGAATATCAAACATTGTAATTGTGTTTTATGTATAGTAATTTTTTGAAAAATAAATCATTGGTGGATTTTTAATATGACCAACTGTTCGTTCGAGTTGCTAGATCACGACACAAAAGAACCAACGAAACAGGGAGGTTCGACTTCGTATCGAATCGAAGATCGGTGAATTATCGAACGATATCAGGGTTGAAACGCAATCATGCATTGCTAGAAACTAGCTAGCGTTCCATATGACGCGGCACCTCGCCAACAGCTGACTACGCTGTTAGCAATATACGCTAATCTCTAATTACACAGTGTCTTAATTATCGCCTCATTGTTCGTGCCGCGTATATAAATAAATTGCGCAAACGTACAGTGACGTGTAGCGATTCTATCAGCGTCTGAACAATCAACCCCCAGGCTGCCGTTCGGGTTCCGCCTAGATATACTGATCGTGCAATTGTAAATTACGCTCCATTGTTGCGTATTTAAATTCGCTGATTTTAGGACATTACAACGGTACGAGAATCGGAATATAAAAAACGACGTGCTCGATCGCGTGCAGAATTCGACAAGCTTTGTTCGCGAATAACATAAATGCAAATTTTATACTGATTCGTAAACTAACTTCCACACTAAACATTTCTGTAGACGAAACACAAACGATTGCAAGCATCTTTCAATCGCGAACGATTATATTTCATATTTGTCCAGGATGAAAAAAATTTTGATTGATCCACTCTATATTATACAGAATGGTCGGCCACCCCTGGGAAAAATTTTAGTGGAAGATTCTAGAGTCGAAAATAAGACGAAAATTAAGAATACCAATTTGTTGATGAAGGTTTCGTTAAGAAGTTATTAACGTTTAAAGTTTCGCTCGTACTGAATTTTTTTCTTGAAAATTCGCAGGATTTCGGGGGTATGTGTATTCACCAAAAATGGTTGTATTTGATCCCAGAATCTAGAAATAATTTTTTTAAAACGATTCGAAAGTTTTTTTTTCGCCGAGAAATTTAGGCACCTACTCCCTGTCGATTTTTCTTAAAAATTCGTTTTTGATTTTTAATAATTTTGTTTGACGCCCTACAGAAAAGTTGTCTAATACTTTTTTGTAGGTATCCATGAGCTCTGCTTTAGAAAAAAGTTTCATTGTAATATATTCACTATTCTAGGAATTATGGTCGTTTGAAATTTGGACCACTTTTATGGGGTTTTTGTCATTTTACGGAATCAAGGATCAATCTTTCGAACATTTCTATAATTTCTATATATTCTACACTAGAATACGCGTCGTTTGCCTTTTTGAACATTAAAATCGTTCAATCCGTTCAGAAGTTATGACATTTTAAAGATACGCAAGAAATTTTGGAATGACATTCTGGTCTGAGATTATATTTTCGGTAAGGAATTTTTATCTCGAAGGTGGGTAGGAATTCGGGGATATGTCTATTGATAAAAAATGATTATAATCTACCCCTGCAACTAAAAATAATTTTTCCAGTGGGATTTGAAACTTTTCAATTTCACTGAAAAATTTAGGCACCTACCCCCGTCGATTTTTCTTAAAAATTCGTTTTTGATTTTTAATAATTTTGTTTGACGCCCTACAGAAAAGTTGTCTAATACTTTTTTGTAGGTATCCATGAGCTCTGCTTTAGAAAAAAGTTTCATTGTAATATATTCACTATTCTAGGAATTATGGTCGTTTGAAATTTGGACCACTTTTATGGGGTTTTTGTCATTTTACGGAATCAAAGATCAATCTTTCGAACATTTTTATAATTTCTATATATTCTACACTAGAATACGCGTCGTTTGCCTTTTTGAACATTAAAATCGTCCAATCCGTTCAGGAGTTATGACATTTTAAAGATATGTATAAAGTTTTGGAGTGACATTTCTGGTCTCAGATTATATTTCTGGTAAAGAATTTTTTTTCTCGAAAGCACGTAGAATTTCGGGGATATATCTATTCACCAAAAATGCTTATAATAGACTCCTGTAACTAAATATAATTTTTTTAGTATGATTTGAAATTTTTTAATTTCGTCCAAAAATTTCAATACATACTCGAATTTTTTTCTCGAAAGTGGGTAGGATTTCAAGGGTATGTGTATTCATCAAAAATGATTGTAATTGATCCCTGCAACCGAAAATAATTTTTTCAGAATAATTTGAAATTTTTTAATTTAATTTTTTAATGACTTTTTATTGAAGCCTCAATCGACAAATTGGTATTCTTGATTTTCGTATTATTTTGCCCTCTAGAATCTCCCGTTAAAATTTTTCCCAAGGCTGAACACCCTGTATATGTATGAACATAGTCGTAATTACTTATATTACTTTTAGATTCTCAATTTTATAAATTCGAAGAGATAATTGGACTCACCCTCCCACCAAATTGTTGTACGTTATGTTATTAAATATTCATATTTTACGGAAGTTCGAAATTTTATGCAAACAAATTAAAAATGATAAAGAAATAAAATGAAACGTGGTTCTCGTTGCGAGAAAATTAACACGAAAGGATTCGTTGGACGAAAGAGAAGAGCGACGAATCCGGGCTATGTTATCAACAAATTTCTGCCCGACACTGGGCGAGTTTTGTGTTTTCTATTCTCAAATGGAGAAATCGGATAAGAGGGCCACGATCCGGAACGAAGGTAATCGCGAACCGTCGGAGTTGGAATTGTAAACACGGCTTAAAGTCTGGATAGACGAATGCGGCGCCAACGTAACGCTGACGCAACACGTAAGAGGAGAGTAAACGTGAGACGATGTGTCTCACGACGAAAGGTAACGTCATATCCTGAATTTATCGGACGAGCAGACGGCTATTTACCTCTTCGATCGAATTTAACTTCCTCAATAACTGAATAGAAAGTTTTTTAAACCGTTTCCTCGAGTCAAACGAGAATAATTACGCGATCTCGTTTAGTGAAAAAGATAACGACACCGTTAGAAAAATAAATATTCCAATGGCTCGTACGGTATTTATTGTAATAAAAAATAATGAGAAAACGTAATTACCGATTTTTTCTTTGGTTTTAATTCGCCCGTTAACTGCGCCTGGCCGTTCCTTTTAACGCGTCGACCGCCATCTTGGTTCCTACCGATCTGGAGCACGCCAGAAAATTCTTTTCGCAAGATTTCCTGTGTCAATAAAACGAGTATGTTATTTCTTAAATTAACTGTGATATTTTACAGGCGTTTGAATGATATGTAACACATTTTGAGGATCGATATATAAATATTACACAACTTCAACAAAATCTTTACGAGTCCTTTATATGTATATATTTAACAAACATATAAATTGATAATATTCGTCTTTCTCACGTTCGTACGCTTATTCTTTTACAAACATAACATTTATATACTTATATTTTTTTCACATGCACATCTTTGTTTTTGAATATAGCTCAAATTAATTTCCAAACAATAAGATTACTTTGTAGACTTTTTCTTGTTTATTCAACAAATCACGAACTGTTAACGATATAAGAACATATATTATTCGTATCATCGATGACATAGAGCCTGATTTATGAGCTAGTGTGATCGAAAACTGCAATTGTCATCGAATCAAAATAAAACAATGAGCATCAGATTATATTTTGTAGTTTTTATTTCATTTCAATTGGAAGTTCTATCGAGCTCATTGAAGAACTGATTGCACCAAAAAACGTTATTGTTAATCGCTAATTTCGATGAAATTTAACACAGTGGCAGAGCTATCAAAAATATTTGACCCTCATTTTTTTTCTTTCGTCCATGATGAAGGGGTGAAATCCGCCCTCAAATTGGAGGCTATAAAACGTATGTGCAAACCATTAAAAATATTAGAATGGTATGAACGAATGTATTTTATATTTACGACCAATTTCACTGTATGAACAAATTGGTAAAAACTGCATTTGTTTAAATATATTGAAAAATGAGTTTAAGAATACGATAGGACGACCTGATATAAAGTAATCGTAGAAAATATACAGAGATAGATGATTTTAACCGAGAGTTTCCAACGATCAGCTTCGTCTATAAAGTGTTCAAACTCTAAACGAGGGGTTCGATGATACACGAGTAACCTAATACTTCCTAATCGGACGAAAAGGAAAGAAATGGCTGTGTGTACCGAGCGAAAGAAAGCGTACGGAGGAGGAAGATTTGCTCGGCCGGTTCGAGCGAACGGAACGAAATAAGCGAGATAAATGGAAAAGAAAAATGAGAGGAAGGGGAGGGAGGAACGAGAGAGAAAAGGGGACGGAGAATTCGCAAAATCGGCTTGGAGAGGGCCTGAAGGTGGATGGTGCGTAGGGCAATAAATATCGTGCGATTAGATCTTCGAAGCAGCCGCTGTTGGGGTTGTTTACGAACAGAGGGAATGTCTATTAATCACTCGATGTTAATCAAGTCGACCGCTAAGTAGGCTGCGCCGCTGCATTAAAGTGCATTGCCACGTATATCGCGTCGGCGTGGCAACCAGCGCGCATACAGGCGCGTCTACATCAAAAACTCTGCATAACCAAACATACGGACGGATAAATATATAGATAGATCGAAGAAGAAGGGCGAGAAGGAGCGGATACCGACTTCTGTGCGGTTAGCCTTTAGCCTTTTATTATTCGAGCGAGAGGCCCATCTACCTACCGCAGACCACATGCGCGTTCCTCTCCTCATTTTTGAAGAATTAATCAGGGCTAATTGCCAATCTGTATCGGGGAACTCGAGCTCTTTCACCGGATAAAGTTACGAGCTTCCTTCCCGTCTTTCAGAACTCACGGGTTCCTAAACTCCTCGGGAATCCCTCGATCCTCCTAGTATTTAGGCCAGTGGTTCCTAACCCTCTCTAACCGAACACTTTCCATCACGTGTTTTGCACACCGAATTCATCGGTTATAATTTAACACTTTAACTACCATGTCATCCATTATGGGTGACAGAACTCTTAACCGCGGAACTAAAACAATTAATTCTCAAGTTGAAATGTTAAAGAAAATAAATTTTAATAGGCTTCGTAAATTTTAGTGAAGTTACGAAAGTAAGTACAACGACAGGTTTTAAGTTATATAGTTTAAAAATCAAACATATACTAGCTGAGACAGAACTTTTAACCGCGGAACTAAAACAATTAATTCTCAAGATGAAATGTTAAAGAAAATAAATTTGAACAGGCTTTGTAAATTTTAGTGAAGATACGAAAGTAAGTACAACGACAGGTTTTAAGTTATATAGTTTAAAAATCAATCATATACTAACTGTGACAGAACTTTTAACAGCGGAACTAAAACAATTAATTCTCAAGTTAAACTGTTAAAAAAAATAAATTTTAACAGACTTTGTAAATTTTAGTGAAGTTACGAAAGTAAGTATTACGACAGGTTTTAAGTTATATAGTTTACAATTGTCTAAAATCAAAGTTTTGGTCCCGTAAACCATTTTAGGATTTCAGACTGGCAGTCAACGTGTTAAAGGAAATACGTATTTTATTGAATTATTATAACAGAAGCATGTTTAGTATTTTTTTAAGTATTTTAACAACGTTGGTTGTAACTATGTATGGTGATAATCCTGTATTCTATTTTCTTTTCTACCATATTCTCCGACAAACGAGTCTTTTTAAAAATCAAACATATACTAGCTGTGACAGAACTTTTAACCGCGGAACTAAAACAATTAATTCTCAAGTTGAAATGTTAAAGAAAATAAATTTTAATAGGCTTCGTAAATTTTAGTAAAGTTACGAAAGTAAGTACTACGACAGGTTTTAAGTTATATAATTTACAATTGTCTAAAATCAAAGTTTTGGTCTCGTAAACAATTTTAGGATTTCAGACTGGCAGTCAACGTGTTAAAGGAAATACGTATTTTATTGAATTATTATAACAGAAGCATGTTTAGTATTTTTTTAAGTATTTTAACAACGTTGGTTGTAACTATGTATGGTGATAATCCTGTATTCTATTTTCTTTTCTACCATATTCTCCGACAAACGAGTCTTTTTAAAAATCAAACATATACTAGTTGTGACAGAACTTTTAACCGCGGAACTAAAACAATTAATTCTCAAGTTGAAATGTTAAAGAAAATAAATTTGAACAGGCTTTGTAAATTTTAGTGAAGTTACAAAAGTAAGTACTATGACAGGTTTTAAGTTATATAGTTTACAATTGTCTAAAATCACAGTTTTGGTCTCGTAAACAATTTTAGGATTTCAGACTGGCAGTCAACGTGTTAAAGGAAATACGTATTTTATTGAATTATTATAACAGAAGCATGTTTAGTATTTTTTTAATCATTTTAACAACGTTGGTTGTAACTATGTATGGTGATAAACCTGTATTCTATTTTCTTTTCTACCATATTCTCCAACAAACGAGTCTTTTTAAAAATCAAACATATACTAGCTGATCTTTCGAAACAATTATTATACAAATAAATAAATGAAATTTTGAACATTGAGAATGGTCTGGGACCTTTTTAAAGGAAGCTTCGACATAAAAATTATATCAAAGGATAAAAAAACGTCTAGCTGTTGATGTGAATTTGTTTACTCGAGGAGACTCTTACGAGCACATGGTTCCAGAGTTTAACAAATAGAAAAAATTAACGAAAAGAAAGAATGGTTTTGATCGTTTTAACGGGACAAGTAAAGAAAGAACACTTCGTTTCTTCGAACAGAGATGACTAGAAATAGATTTTCTCAAACACAAATATAAAACTTTATTTTACTGTCCCCTCCCCCTCGATATTATCGAGAATTCGAGCATTTTGTATGTATTCGCCTAATTCGCCGCTGGCAAGTAACGTGTTAAGAAGTTTGCGTTCCAACGTTCAAACGATAATGCCTTTGCAAGTATTCGTTTCGGAAATATTTGATAGTAATGGCCGGTCTATGTCCATCGGGAGTGGATATGACACGTACATTTCGAATTCGTCGCACCTCGACGTAATGTAAAACTTCTGCTAAACGGCTGGTCTAAAGGAGAAATTGGAAAAGTGGGAGAAAAAGAAGAAGAAGAAAAGACGAAAGAAAGAGGAAGCGAACTCTTTATGGACTTGTTTGTCGCTCAGCGGCTTTTTAGGATTTATTCGAAAAGTTCGAATCCGCGTCGAAACGCCTCCGCAAGATCGTTTTAACCGATCGCACGACAGTTAGACGAGGCGATTTCCTCTTTCATAGTAATCCAGTATCGAATACGAGCATTTTTATAAACAAAACTTCGAATCGCCAGATCCTGTTTGCAAATCTCGCTTAGGTACGTAATTCCTTTATCGCGATGGACGTTTATGCAAACGCGTATTGTAATGGTATTCTGAGTTACGAAAATAGGATTTCAGGATTTTAGGATTTCAGCGAACATCTGTTTCATTCTTTAAAGATTTTAATCATTTTGCAAAAGTGAATACAATGTCTCGAGTAAAAGAGATCACCTAAATATCTATTTATTGCGTGGGAAAATTGGTGAGAATAAAGATACACTTATGAAAAGCATTACTTTTGCATATAAAGAAAGGTTCAATTTAATCAAGATTTGTAATCTAATATGATTAAGACAAGATTAGATTGATTTGTATTTGTATTGCATTGTTAGTTAAAGCGAAGACCGTACTCGTTTGATCAGTAACAATATTACACAAAAGATAATATTTTACATAGAAAATTGAATATAATTATGAAGATTGTACAGTATATTTTAACCATAAAATATGTGGAAAAATAAAAGAAATGTAATTGTAAAATCTGAGCTGCACATTAGAGAATGTTTCAAAAGATACCATTTGACCATCAATTTGAAATTGTACATAATAATAAAACATATTTTTGTATGTAATTGTTTCACTTGTATATTAAATAAATTACTGTAAATTAGGTGGCTGTACTAGAATAAGGAAAGATACAAGATACAAAAAATGTCTTGTACCTCAAAGTCCAATATATTAATATACAGGATGTTCGATCATCACTGGGAAAAATTTTAATGGGAGACTCTATAGGCCAAAAAAAGACGAAAATCAAGAATATCAATTTCTTGACAGAGGCTTCGTTAAAAAGTTATTAAAAAATTAAATTAAAAAATTTCAAATTATTCTGAAGAAATTATTTTTAGTTGCAGGGGTCAATTGCAATCATTTTTAGTCAATAGACATACCCCCGAAATATTAACCATTTTCGAAAAAAAAATTCAGAAAGTGGACAAATTTTCGACGAAAATCAAAAAATTCAAATCATTCTGGAAAAATTATTTTTCGTTGCAGAGGTCAGTTACGATCATTTTTGGTCAGCTCATATATCCCCGAAATCCTAATCATTTTCGAGAAAAAAATTCCTTACCGAAAATATAATCTGAGGCCTGAAATGGTTGCCCGAAATTTCATGCGAATCTTTAAAACATCATAACTCTTGAACGGATTGGACGATTTTAATGTTTAAAAAAGCAAACGACGCGTATTTTGGTGGAGAATATGTACAAATCACAAAAATATTCGAAAAGTTGGTCCTTGACCCTGCAAAATGAGAAAAACCCCGTAAAAATGGTCCAATTTTCAAACAGCCATAACTCCTACAATAGTGAATATATTTCAATGAAACTTTTTTCCGAAGTAGAGCCCATGGGCACCTACAAAAAAGTATTAGACAACTTTTCTGTAGGGTGCCAAACAAAATTATTAAAAATGAAAAACTAATTTTTAAGAAACATTGACAGGGGGTAGGTGCCTAAATTTCTCGGCGAAAAAAAAAATTTCGAATCGTTCTAAAAAAATTATTTCTAGATTCTGGGGTCAAATACAATCATTTTTGGTCAATAGACATACCCCCAAAATCCTGCGCATTTTCGAGAAAAAAATTCAGTACTGGCGGAACTTTAAATGTTAATAACTTTTTAACGAAGCCTCCATCAAAAAATTGATGTTCTTGATTTTCGCCATATTTTGGCCTTTAGAATCTCCCATTACAATTTTTCCCAGGGGTGGCCGAATACCCTGTATAATATTGCGATACATAACTCTAAACATAAGATACACCTCCTAAATCATTAAATTGAAACATTTTGAGCAATAAACATTAATTTTTGTATTTCTTTTACTAAAAATTATGGCCCACCCACTATATTCGTAATTCGACGATGAAAGTGATCCAAAAATAAGAAGTACGAGACAAGATCTTAGTAACAATGGCATTGTTAAATTACCAAATTATTGGAAGGAAGTTATAAAATGTGAATAAATTAAATACGTTCCTTCACACAAGAAACGACAACTTTTGTAGGTACCCGATATAATTAACACTTTGACTGCCACGTTACAATTTATATGGAACTTGAAAAATTAATTCTCAAGTTGAGATATGGAGGGAAATAAATTTGGATAGAATTTCTGAATTTTATCAAGGTCTCAAAAATAAGTATTGAAAGAAATTTTAGGTTTGGTAGTTTACAGTGTTCCAAGACCAAAATTTTAGTCCCACGGAATATTATATTTTCGATCTGGCAGCGAACGTGTTAAATAACAATCCGACAATGACAAACGGTTACTAATTCTGGGACAGCAAACGTGCAAACGTATTTATGGATAATTGTATTAATAAACTGTACACTCGAATGCACGCGTCGGGGTACGAAAACAGAGCTCCTCTCCCTAATTATCCGAATGAACGAGAACGTTCGCGTTTATCTTCCTTTCGTCGCGATCCTCTTTCTCGCTTAAACCGTATCTTTTCGAGCCGTCTTCTCTTCTACCTTGTAGCGCGTTCGCGATTCCATCGTGACCGGCAAACCTTACAGAAGGTGAACGAAATAAAATGACAGAGAAGTAGGTGGACGTCGTTGTACGAAAATAAACGAAGTCTTTAAAAAGACTGAAAATATGTCGATAAATCTAATGTTTAGCCGAGATAGGTCGCCGGCGACTGCTGGGGAGCAACTGACTCCAACGAGGACGAGCATTAAAACGACCCGAGTGGACTATTATTTCTCGTTAACCTCGAACCGAACTCGGCGAGAAGTTGCGTACTTTCGAATAGCAGCGAGAAGGGTGAGAATCTTTCCACCTTGGAGAAAGTTTTCAAATTCCTGCTATCCGCCATTCGTTCTGTTCCACGATCGCGAGCTACGATTGGCCCCCCCCCCCCCCGGGGGTCTACGTACCCTTCGACGCTGACAAATTATACATTTCTATATACGCGTGATCCACTTTTATCGTGACACACCTAGCGCATCGATGATATTTACTATCCTCTCGCGGACAGAGAACCGGGTCCGGTTTCAAAAATCCTTCCAGCTCGCATATTTGGGAAAGTTGTTCGTTCGGGATTGCCCCGGCGGAATCAACGGAAACTCTTTTGTTCGATTGATCGCTCGTCGTTTCCACGCTCGCTGAAATAATCGTCCGAATTCTGTTGTTGTTCGCGTTCCTCCCCACCGATATAATTGGGTCATCCCGAAAGTTTCCGCGGTTATTGCTACGCCCGACTTTAAAGGAGCACCCCATTATATGCAACTCTTAGGCTTCCATTGGTTTATAACGAGAAACGGCTGTTTTTTATTGAGCATACACGGTATTTTTATCGATTACAAATAATAAAAATTTAACTACAGATAAACGAAGTCCTCTGAGGAAAAGTGTCCCCATCGTTGACACGATTTCAGTGTTCCATGTTCTACTAATCAGAAAAAATATCTTCGTTAGAACAGTTATGATCCATATATGCAACTCTTAGACTTTCGTTGGTTTTCTTCGAATATAAATAATAAAAATTTAACTACAGATAAAGGAAGTCCTCTGAGGAAAAGTGTCCCCATCGTTGACACGATTTCAGTGTTCCATGTTCTACTAATCAGAAAAAATATCTTCGTTAGAACAGTTATGATCCATATATGCAACTCTTAGACTTTCGTTGGTTTTCTTCGAATATAAATAATAAAAATTTAACTACAGATAAAGGAAGTCCTTTGAGAAGATATGTCCCTATCGCTGACACGATTCCAGTGTTCGACGTTCTACTAATCAGAAAAAATATCTTCGTTAGAACAGTTGTGATCCATATATGCAACTCTTAGACTTTCGTTGGTTTTTTTCGAATAAAAATAATGAAAATTTAGCTACAGATAAATGAAGTCCTTTGAGAAGATATGTCCCTATCGCTGACACGATTCCAGTGTTCCACGTTCTAGTAATCAGAAAAAATATCTTCGTTAGAATAGTCATGACTTGAAGAAGTAAAAATCTTGATAAATTACAAAATGGCGTTGTATCGACATTGTACAGTTAATAATCACGGAAAGCTCAATCCTTTGGTACTTACTTTGCATTTGAGTTTGGCGAGGCACATTCCATTCGCGGGCACGGTATGCGTGCGTATGATTTATACTCTTCCTTGTTTCAAGTTACGCATCCAAGAATCCGCTGACCAAGATCGCCGAGAGTCAGGGCGTTACTCGCGTATGACGCGTGCAATTTCTCGGGGAATTATTCCACGCACGCCAACGGCAGTTCGTGATATATGGTCAGGCGCATAAGAGACGTGTCCCTCCTACACGCGTGACCCACGATCGGGGCCGAATATTGAATCACTTTAATATCTTGGAACGAGACACGAGACGTACGACGAGTCAAGATGGCCCGCGTCGACCTTATCGTGTGTGTTTAATTGCCAGGGAATCGCGTGTAAATACCTGGCTGCGTAACAATACTGGCATCAAACTTCGTTCAACGACTCAGAAATTCATCCACACACTTCCACATTCTGGGAAATAGGGGAAAATCTCACAGTACCAACTGAAATCAATTATTCTAATGTGAGGTGACAGAACTGTTATTGTCAAACTTTGTTCAACGACTCAGAAATTCATCCACACACTTCCACATTCTGGGAAATAGAGGAAAATCTCACAGTACCAACTGAAATCAATTATTCTAGAGTGAGGTGACAGTTATGTTATTGTCAAACTTTGTTCAACGACTCAGAAATTCATCCACACACTTCCACATTCTGGGAAATAGGGGAACATCTCACAGTACCAACTGAAATCAATTATTCTAATGTGAGGTGATAGTAATGTTATTGTCAAACTTCGTTCAACGACTCAGAAATTCATCCACTCACTTCCACATTCTGGGAAATAGGGGAAAATCTCACAGTACCAACTGAAATCAATTATTCTAATGTGAGGTGATAGTAATGTTATTGTCAAACTTCGTTCAACGACTCAGAAATTCATCCACTCACTTCCACATTCTGGGAAATAGGGGAAAATCTCACAGTACCAACTGAAATCAATTATTCCAGTGTGAGGTGACAGTAATGTTATTGTCAAACTTTGTTCAACGACTCAGAAATTCATCCACACACTTCCAAATTCTGGGAAATAGGGGAAAATATCACAGTACCAACTGAAATCAATTATTCTAGTGTGAGGTGGCAGTAATGTTATTGTCAAACTTTGTTCAACGACTCAGAAATTCATCCACACACTTCCACATTCTGGGAAATAAGCAAAAATCTCACAGTACCAACTGAAATCAATTATTCTAGTGTGAGGTGACAGTAATGTTATTGTCAAACTTTGTTCAACGACTCAGAAATTCATCCACACACTTCCACATTCTGGGAAATAGAGGAAAATCTCACAGTACCAACTGAAATCAATTATTCTAGAGTGAGGTGACAGTTATGTTATTGTCAAACTTCGTTCAACGACTCAGAAATTCATTCAGTCACTTCCACATTCTGGGAAATAGGGGAAAATCCCACAGTACCAACTGAAATCAATTATCGCTTCTAGTGCGAGGTGAATATTATTGTTTCGTGTAACATGTTTTAAAACCACATTGTCTATTTGATTATTACCGATATTCATACGTGTAAAATGTATGTACCTTCATTTCTACCGCGTAGAAACTTAAGATTGAAAAACATCGAAATTTTTTTTTATCTCTTTTCAATGCTTGAAGTTTTAAGAATGACCTCCTAAAATATTAAAATAAAATTTGCAAAAATGACAAAATTACGGAAAATTTAGTAGATGAAGAACATGTAATACGCGTAACGCTTGAAACTAACTGCTCTTTATTTCGAGACATTCATACGGAATTTTCGATCGAATTAGTTTCGATGCGGTGTTAAAAGAAATATTGATTTTGTCACAATTTTTTTGAGACAATTGAAGCTACTGTCTTATAGTTTAAAAAAATTGCAGGCTAACTTGTTTCACAACTTGCAATGGAAAATTACACGTCCGCGTAAAACTATGTTTTCATATCAAATTAATTTTGATCGCCGTAGTTAATTCCAGAGAAAACACTTATTTACGAACAAATGCTGGCTAGTAATTACGCAAGCATTCTGTATACAAATTTAAATTCATTTTCAATTGAATAAACAATTTATAATCCAGTTTTATCACACACCAATCGTATAATCAATAGAAATTGCTGAAACTTCTGTAGGTATATAACGTCAAAGTAAATATCAAAATAAATATGGAGGAGAGCCTAAATTATAACATAGTTATATTCATCGGATAGAGGATGAAGAGCCCTTTAAAATGAAACGTGTTTCAAGTCGATAGCGTGGTTAATGGCGAAGATATAAGGGTTCAAAGCATTTGTTTACTTTTCATTGTTAACGTCGCGAGGTCATTGACCTCACGTGCCCGCAGTAAATAGTAAATAGTAAATATTACGTCACTCGGTCACAATTGTCACGTCTTACGTGTGGAAAAAGAGAGAGGTCCAACACATTAAACGGAGACAGAGATAGTTGAATTATAAAAATTACCCCTTCATTCAAATTACGATATTTCCAAAAGGGAAAGTCGAATTGATATAAACTAAAAATCATTTCAAAAAGGAAGCTTTGTCCGGTTTTTTACAAAAAAAATATAAATCGTTCTACCCGCCATTTGACCGGTCATGATAGGTTTAGTGTTAAGTACTATACATACACTATAATTTACCTTTTTAAAAGTTCAATTTCAGCAACTCTGGCCGAGTTACAATTAAAAAACAAAACGGACGGTACTAGGGGATCTTCACCTATATACAATGGAACTTTTTAAGAAAAAATAAAATATTCGGTTAATCTTTTTATTACAACTATATTATACAAATTATATCCTAACTAATTACGATACAAAAAAAACAAACAAAATATATATCAACGCCAACTTTCGACGGAACAAAAGTACTGGCACAGTCGTAATTTTACAGTGTAATATTAATTAGTTTTGCAGTTTCTGTACCTATTTTGTTCCATTCTGTCCAAAGCACTTACATATTCACAAAGTAAATCGAATCACATAATTGTTCGCAAGATTTTGTATCAGTTTTTGTATTACATAGTTTATTTTGGAATACAGAAGCATCGTATGATTTGTAAACTCAATGCGTATGAAATATAATTGTTATAACATTAGAATAGAATATGTGAATATATTTTCCAAATGAACTGATACAATAAACTCGTATGAACGAATCTGTGAGTCACTGTATGTACAAAAAAAAATAAATTAGTGAAAATTATTAAAGCATGTATGGTTGCTTCACCCAAGTGAAGCATTGGTGGCACTATTTCCACAAAGGTATACAAGAAAATGATTTAAGCAATGTACGAAGGATTAGGAACTGTTGATACAAGATACAAATCAGTCAGAGTGATAATAATTATTCAACTTTAGATTAAGGGGATATTCTTCGACAAAACGCGTATATTTAGGTCTTTTATTTAGATATTTAGATATTTACTGATATTTATGAAATATATAAAAACTTTTTCAAAATGAAATAAACATAATTGGCCACTCTGGATATTCTAAATCTTATAATTTCCATGGTTTCAGTCATTTTAGACAAGTAAAATGAAATATGAAAGGAAATTCTTAAAATAGTAACTCTTTGAAGTTTAATTATCGATTTTCGAATAATTTTATCATTTTCATGAACCAAACAAATATGAAAAATTAAGAAAAACAAAATAAAAAATGTTAAAAAAGTATAGTTTTGAGAAAGACGCGTTTAAAATATTCTTTATGATTCTCATGAACTAAAAAAGTATGAAAACTCGGAATTTGGACACAGAATTCATCCGAATTATCAGAATTATTAATACTTTAACATATAGCTCTTCTTCACAAAAGTGTAAAAAAAGAAGTCGATATTTTGAAAGGTTCACAGTAAAATACCCTCTTAATCAAACCAATTTTCTAATCATTTATTTATGCTGCAGATCAGACGCCGTTAAAATTATGACATACATCGATAAAATATAGTCGATCTCAAGACTTTTGAAACGGAAATTCCACGTCTAGAGTAACCTTTATATAAAATTGTTACATTTTATAAAAGATATGTTTTCGTTTGTACTATTTAACAACGATCATATTCGTATATGTAACAAATTATATAGTAAATTTCAAAGGCGTAAAAACTCTTTCGTGAATCTAGTACACATTTGGTTCCCCTATTTTTCATTTCGAACCTATTCCTAGTATTTTGTGAGAAATAAATATTAAAATGACAAACTTTGGGATAATAATAGGTAATATGTTTAAAAAAACTCCAATATCCACCGTTGGTTCAATAAACTAATTAAAACTGACTTATTTAATTATCATAATATCGGTGATATTGAAATTTGAAAATGAAATAAACCATTAAATTTACGGAATTTTAATTAGGTCTAAATGCGAAATCGTAAACTACCCACTGTAGAAAAAATAGTTTAGACAAAAGTTAAATTATTTTGAGATTGTCCCACATAATCTAACGTAATTATATAATTTTGAATGCACTAATGGATACAAACGTTAACAAGTATTTTAATCTTAGTATTGTTTATTATAATAGACTAACAAATTTTGTCATACAACGTACCACTTTACAACATTAAGATTAAAGTATCTTCTCAACTAAAAGTTTCTCAACATAAATAACTTTTCATTCTAGGAAATAACGAACTGCATCGACGAATGCATAAAAAATTATACGAATTGTACTTAAGAAAATATATGTCACCTTTGTATGAAGAACTAATTATATTATGCTGTGTCGTTCAACATTCAAACCATTTTTTATGCAGCCAGAAGTTCAGAAGTAATTCGCATTTATAGATTAAAATAAAACACCCTGTATATCTCACGAGAGAAAATTTGCTAGGTTCATAAGGATGCTACAATAAAACAAGACAAGAATAATTTGTACAATGTCATGCCCTTTTCTTCTTCTTACCCTAAAAAAAATAGTTATGCTTCTCAAGTATTAACAGATTAATTTATAGTGTATGTACACACAAACGCATCGATTAAATACTTGTTCGAATTGATTTCATGATAACCAACAAAAAGATACAAATTCGTACTTAACAGTATTGTTTTTGCTAAAATAAAAATGTACCACTAACTTTATATACACCAAATAGCACTTGAAAAGAAATACTGTAGTTTGATGGTATTATTTTCAATTACATATTAGTGGATTAATTAGGAATATGTGAAAAAAGCAGATTGATAAACTATCGTTTTCCTGTTAACAGTGTGTATTTGTCATCCTTAATCGTACACACGTATTATATTTTCACTAAATATTAATCAATTATTTCAATTTCCACACAGTATTAATACTCATAGTAATTTCAAATGAAACAGTTTTTCATTATATTTTTATTCGCGAGCAATTACATCGATTACACCGTATTTACGAACCAGAAATACAATCGTCGACAATTGTTCGAAAAGCAAATTCTGTTTCGTAATATTTCTGCAACCATTACTCTGTCGCGGTTGTTAAATACGACATAATCGATGAGAAATTTGAACAAATCGAATCGAACAGTGAAGTCAACAACACGGAATGATTCAGAAGGAGATATCACAGAATTGCCAGTTTCAATAAACTTTTTCTAAATGAAAAACAAAATTAAAGAAACACGAATTAAGTGATTTCTGTGGCACACCGTATAATTCGAGTTTTTTCTTAGGGAAATAGTTCGAGAACGAGTTGGAAAGACGATATCTGTAAGCAAATAATTAACTTAGTTAATTATTTAAAAAATATTTAACACGACAACTGATATGTAGCATCAGTTTTATAGTTACTCGAAGTGACATCTTGTAATAAAAAAAATGTCGATCAAGAGAGTTGTATTATGTACACTAGACGCAAACAATCTTGTCCATACTGCCACAGATGCCACAATAAAACGTGTTAATCTTGTTTCGATATCTATTTGGTAAAATCATCTGATTTTATCAGTCGAAAGTCACCTTTCGTTGTACTGTGCAAAGCTGAAAAGATGATGCATAGAAGGAATGCAGGCACGATTAGTTGTAATGGATTAGTCACGCCTCTATCGTAGTTTATTATTGGTCGAAGCAGTCACGTGGGTCGAATGCTAGTGACTAGAAAATCGTGGGGATACTACTTAATCCCTGTAATGTCCCACTTATCTTTTTTTCAGCGATGCACAGTAGATACAGAGTGTTAAAAAAAAAGTTCAGGATTTGTAAGACAGTTAAAAGTCCTAATAAAAATGGCTTGATAAAATTAAAATTCTCGGAATTATAAACAATTTTCTGTTTACGACAGAATCAACGGATTTATCTTACTATTTTTTCTGTTGAGGTTTACAAAAGATTTTCCATGTAATATAAATCAAATTATTTATAATCCTGGGAATATTAATATTTCAACCCACGTTTCCCAGGACTTCTATCTTTCAAGGGAAGTATTATCTATCCTGAAAATCGTGAACTTTTTTCGAATACCTTGTATATTGTTAACACGTTGATTGCCAAAGCCGTAAAATTTTGTACGAGATCAAAACTTTAATTTTAGACCGTTGTAACGAGAATTGATCTTAGGAACGTCTAGCTGGTGTAATTTGGGGAAAAACTGATGCAAGTGGTACATTGGTAAAGTATCGACATAGATCAGTTTTGAATCTTTGAAAATTTACGTGCAAATTATTTTTTTGAATGTTGTTTGGACGAATACCATTAGAATAATAATGAGAGTTACAACGGGCTTGTTTGGAAGGTAGCTTCCAAGAATTTATTCAGTGGAAAAAATACTAAAATAGCCAAAAGATAGGAAAAATTGACCAAATTCTTTAATGCTACGGAGGAAAAGTATTATAGTGCCGGAATGGCTGAGTAAAGGTAAAATACAAATCTTCAACTAAGAACTTTAAACGCGTCTTACTCGAAGCAACATTAAACGACAAAAATAAAAAATCACATTTTTGACCAATTTCTCTTATCCTATTCTCTGAAAATTTATGAGAAAAAAATCAGAGGCATTTTGTAGAACTTTTTAAAATTTTTTAATTGAAAGTTCAAATTATAAAAATGTAAAAAACCTCAAAAACTGTTGAAAAAAGCCGGTTTATATTTAAAAGGAGCTGTTGCATTCTCAGTAGTGGTAAAAATGGCCGACTGTTAATTCACTACGAAATTTTTGAACGTAGGTCCAAGTTCCCTTCAACCACATTTCTTTTTTTTACATGAATTATATATTTTTTTTCAACTCCTAACTACATAACAGTGGGAAACACTTATTTACAGATGATTCAAAAACATGTTAAGAATATTTCAACCTGAAATATACATAAATATTATTTCGACGTTTTGAATTTAAAAATATATTCAACTAAAATTATTTCGAATACCTTTCTGTTCATTCCAATACTAGTGTTAAAGATTAAGTAGGCGATTTAACACTGTTTGGAGAAAGGCTTAACGTATTTACAGGTTTAACGTGAGACAATCTTAAGCTATCGTAGTTTTTTTATTTTAAATTACGTACTGGTAATTCAAATCGCTTTCAAAAAAAATGTATTACTTTTCCATTCAGGATTCGCGGCACTTTCTCGTAAAAACCTAATTAAAAATGAAACACCTCCCGTTGCCAAGAAATTATATAACATATCAGATCGGTTAGCGCTGATTTTCGATGGAAAATCTATTCGATGTCAGAAAAGTTCCAACAAGGAATATCAGTGGGGAAAAAATTTAAAGGAAAATTTAATTTGCAAAAGAGTGAATTTTATCTATGACTGAATTAATTTGGAGTGCAAAACCTACAGTATCGGTTGTCCGTGAGAAGTTGGCTAGCTCCGCCCATCCCCACTTTAACGACAATAAACTAGATTGGGGCACCAATCAGACCCACATTCCTTTCGCTAGCAACTTCTCGCGGACGCACAGTACTTACTTTCGTAATCAAGATTCATCGATCTCACTCAGATTAACTTACTTTTTAAAATCGCGTCTCGTAGCATGGAAGTCAACGTGTTAAAAATATAATAAACTGCAAACGTTCGAGTGCATCGGTCTCAAATCGAAAAAAAAATAAAAGAAATAAGTTCAATTGAAATTGGCGATCGAAGTTAGCGATCCCATAGTTACTCCCTTCCGTCGACGGTCAAGTAATGAAAACAAAGAAACAAAAGTAAAGATAACGTTTGATTACCGACAAGGTGCATTTATTTCTCGTCAACGATGTACGTAATCTTCAGAATAGCGTCTAAGGAACGTGTACAGAGAGAAATGGATTGTGAAGGATGCGCGACGATCCGTGATTCACCGATCGTCGACGTACAGTTTATTAAATCTGAAATTTCGTTATAGTGCGTCCAACAAATCTATATTTCCTCTTCCTCGTCCGAATCAGAAAAATGTCCATTATCGTACTAGTTTGGAGCGATCGTCGTTGTCCGTTCCCGCAATTGAATTTGCTCCGAACATCGGCGACGGCGATTTACATAAAATATTGTACGTTTAAGTAACACTATGCCTCCTGAGCGGCATATCGTCACTTGCCCTGATTAAATCGTCTTTTCGTTGGCCACCTGCGCGGTGGCTCGACGCAGCGAGCAAATTCTCCTCGAACGTGTCCACCGTGAAGTCCTGCTCTTTGGGCAGTTTCGCTAACACCTTGCTTATCTGGTTGTCCCGCCTGATTAAACGGGATCCAGGTCCGATGGAATTTCTGACGGACGTCACCATGTCGATTCTCATTTGCTGTTTCCTCTTTTGCGTCTGTAACCGATTTAGGACTATGGGTCTGCCTGGGGCGGCCGATGGCGGTGGAGGCGGTGGTGGCATCTTTGGGGGTGGTAACCGGGCTGGTGGACCGGGCGGTAACCGAGCTCCGCCGGGTGTTCGATTTAGACCGTGTTGAGAGGGAAAACCTGGGGCGAGGAATCCTGGCCTAGGCGGCGGTGGGGGCATAACTGGTCGCAGCGGTGGTCCGTACCTGAGCGGCCTCGGACCGTACATAGGCAGAGAACCCGGCGGCGGTGGAATCGGCGGCATAGGACGGAAACCTTGCGACGGGCCCCCAAAACCGAAATGCTGCAACGGATACGGACTGTCGCGAAATTTCGATTTCGCGAAACCGCGTCGCAGAGGCAGGAATCCCGGCGGTCCCATCGTGTTTGGGACTGACTGGTTCCTCGACAGCTTGAACAACGAACGCATCTTCTCAGCTTCGAACGACAACGGCGGAGGCGACTTCAAACTGACTTTACTCGTGTCGATCTTCTTGTCGCGCGGCGTCTTCTTCAACGCGTTCAAATATATTTCGCGCTTGATAGGATACCCGCGAGCCTCTCCGAACGCTGAAACAGGGACAAAAAGCATGCTTCGATAACACGCACGATCGGATACAATAAGGATTCTCTCGCACTTTGATCCGGCAGAACCTCGCGCGATTAGTCCAAATCAGGCTGCCCGAGCGGATCATCTTTAACTCACCGACAGTCTGTTCGTCGACACCGATTCTCTTCGATAATCGTTTCACCGACAATTTCTATTTGCAAGGGACATCACTTAAGCGGGTATTCTCGTCCAGGCTTGGGCATCATTCAAATTATTTTAAATTATTTTATTTGACTGGATGTTATTTGTAATAATTATATGTTAGTTTTTTTGAACAGACAAATAATTTTTGTCTAGGTTGTTTCGTTGTTTGAATTCAAATTGTAATAATTTTTTATTTTATTTATTTCTTTTTAATTATATTATATCAATAATACGGACAGTCCTTAGCAGAAATTGAAGATGTATTATACTTGTACACTAAATATAAAAATTATTTTTATTTTTGGAGGTATTAAAATACTTCAACGATTACCGTACAGAAATAAATATGCTACAAGACTATTCAAATATAAAGCTTTTTTTAAGTATAATACTACACTGCTATCATCTACTCATACGATTTACCACGGAATGGATGTTTTTCTAATAAACTGTTTGAAGCAAGAACAGTTTTAAATGCAAATACGGTTAAACTTTATAGAGTCCTTTCTATAGAGTTATTTGTTACTTTATTTGAATCCAGCAAATAAAAAATTGCGTGAATATACTAAAATAAAGTTACCAAATAAAGTTACTTTTCTTAGGTTATTTGAAAAATGAAAATAATTAAGTATTTGAAATAATATTATACTATATTTTAAATGATTACTTATTACCTTCTTTCAAATAAAATGTATCCAACCCTGTTTTCATAAAAAATAAAAATGTTTGTGCAAATAAACTAGTCATTAAAAAACGTTCAATTGTTATTTAAATGACTTTTCCAAATATTGAACAAAATATAGTTTTCGCCTTCAACTTTGAGGGTGATTTCACCTCGTAAATACGAATGATTGCTAATAAAAAAAAGATATGTGTGAAATTTTTCAAAGAACTATCTTACACGTGAATTTCATTGAAATCTGCCTGTTACACTAAAGTGATGTCCCTTCTTAGGGTAAAAATACTTAATACATATGACCTATGTTCCTAATATGGCCACTCATAATATCATGAGAAGTAAGCACAAATAAAGTGGTCGTTTATGAATTGAATTAGTCTTTAAACACGTGTATTTTAACGAATATTAATATACGAATTTAATGAACCACGAGAATTTCACATCATAATGAAAGAGAATTAATATGAAAATTCAAGTATTATTCTTTACGACCTTCTTTCTCTAAAATGGCCTACCTCAGGACAAGGATAAAAACCTTTTTGAAAGACCCTGTATTTATTATGTCGTTGCGCGTACAATTTTTTTTTTATGTATAACATAAAAGTAGACAAGAGATATATGGTAACTGTCCTAACGATCGAACATTTAGTGTTTGTTAATAAAATTAATCAATATTAAGAAGGTACACAGCTTATAATGTTATTTGTTCTTTAAATTGATTCAATTGTTAGGTTCCAATCTAGAAATAAATAATTGTGACTAGGGCAACTTACGTCCAACCACTGGTACAGAGTGAATTTTGGATAACTTATAAGTAAATTAATTTTTTAAAATAAAACGATAATAATTTTATCTATTTTAACCAATTGAAAGTAGAAACGAGATGTCGCAGAAATAACACAAAAAGAAATCAATAATAAAAACACTCGTTTTAATTCATGTTTTAGGGTTAGAACTTCATTTCTCCTTACTGGAACCACGACCGAGTGTGTACATATAGTATTGTATAATTTTTTGACAGATCTGCATGCTATATACATGACTATAAAATAGTGTGAATTAAAGAAACAGCATTAATAGTATTTAAACAATTTTAACTTTTCAATAACTACATTATTTTACTTTAAACGTAATAATTACCTTTGAATTTTATCAGTTTAATCCGTGAACATACTCTTCTTTCATTGATTTGTTTAACACTCTAACTTCAATTGAAATTAAATATTAAGGTCTTCTACACATAACCTTAAATTATTGATCAATTTTCTGCGAATGATTCGAGCAGACAGTACGATATAAATTATTACTTTGCGAATATAATTAGTAACATTGTCAATTCTTATTTACTAATCAACAAAACCGGTTTAATAGCAACAATTAAAATATAGGTGTATCCAAGTTACCTACCTTTTAAACAATTGTCAAGTTCCCAACCTAACTGTTGCACAAGATACCTATAATAAAACAGACAATTACAAATGTTCTTAATTATTCATTTAACGTAATAAATACTTTTATATAATATTAGATGCAAGTTAAACAATACGAGAAATTATATATGTATGTACTTATTTCTAAATAAACGATCATTTTTATTTCATTATAGTAATTGGTACAGCTTTACACTTCATTCATTCGTAATGATTTTTAATAATATTACATTTTATTTACCAGTGAAACGTACTAACCTGCAAATGAGGTAGCCCGAACGATTTATACCATGCGTGCAGTGAACGCCAATAATATCTTCTGAAACAAAAAACAAATTCACACTTCGAATAGCAATTCATTTCAGATTCCTGACAATTAAAAGTAAGTATTTCGTGATCACAGATAGCGTATAATATTAGGGTTAACACACGATATAATAAATTATATCAGGTTAAAAATGTTTTTTACTATAATTTACGATATAAACAAAACGATCCTGAATTTTCGGGAAGTGATTAACATTCTATGAACTATAACTGCGTAAGAAAGTATTCGAACAACGAATACTATAGTCATTTGTACTGTGTTCGCGATCAAATGACTGAAACTATTCGCTCGTTGCGTTAGATAGCTGTGTATTTACAGTTCTATTTTTACAACTTTAAAATACTTAGAAAACTTTTTTAAGATTTGTATGGTTGAATACTGACGTGTTTGTAAGATACATAACTCGAACTATAAGATTAACAACAATTTTACTAGTCATTCTGTGGTCAATATAAATTCCCCTATCTATTGTTTACGTATCGAGCAAATAACTAATTTTTGCTTATCCTCAAAGAGATATGCAATATAATACTTTCAATAAAATATATGGAATAAAGACAGAATGTTCTCTATGGTTGGTTAATAAGTAGTTTTATTGAGATTTATTATTTTGAATTATTTATTATTAGAGTGTGTCTCACGAATTTTGTTCATTCAAATATCTTGAAAAGTGTCGATGATATTGGAAAAATGTGGGAAACAAAAATTAAATGGTTTTGAGAGGTGTATAATCTGCTGTAATTTTTTTTGTTGTTCCTTTTAAATGAAATAATATATTTTTTAATATATCATTCAATGTAGTTATTTCTTATGGAAAACTATTACCATTTATTTCAACGTAAATATTGAAGCTTCTAAATTATTAAGTCGAAATATTTTTTAAACCAATGGCTTTTTATTACAAATAATACAGTACTTTTTTATTGGGAATGAGTAGTTGAATCGATTAATGCATTAAAAATACTGAATGCCATACGAAGGAGAACATTACTTTAATGATATAGTAGAGATATTTACATTTAAATACTGTAGTTTTTTAACTTTTCCATATGTTTGTTTAAGAAGTTTAGAAAATTTTTCGTTTGTTGCGTTCCGAGCTCTATGATGAATGCTACGCTGTACACCAACTATGATTAAATCGTCGAATATGATCAAAAGAATCAACTACTATCCAATAAAAGATAACAAAGAATGGACTAAAAAAATATTTTCGTATTAAAGATCTCTCTTCGTGTCCCTAAAAATCTAGTAAGGAAAAAAAATTAAGGAAACTAATTTTAACGCTGTTACACGAGAATCCCCCCTTGAGACGGAGGTCCAAGATTAGGAATAATCCGCGAGTGGGAGACAACAACGGTCGTTAACTCATGAAAATGCATGCAAGGATATTAGCATTTCAAGATATTTCATAAGGTTCGGCGAACGAGATAACCTCAAAGAGAACCAAGCCCAAAATATTGTAAGAGCAGAACGTACGTAAGGCGAGACGCACGATTTCACGGGTCATCAATTCAACGTGGGTCACGGGGTCGGCGCATCTTCGGGCACAGCAAGGGGCTGATTATAATATTATCGCAAATTACCAGCAAACGCTGCGACGAATTCACGACGATTCCCGGTCGGAGCTGGTGCGGGTCACGGCGGCACTTTCGCGAGGGCCAACCCTAATGAGAGTAGTCGCGCAATAACAATCCCCGCAGCCCCTACCGCCTTTTTTTGCATCGTCAATTTTATTCCTCATATTTCACTTTCCCGCGTGAACCGCGTATAAATGCGCAGCACTTTGGAACCGCTTCGTGTAACCCTCCTTCCCCTCCCTTTCGCCACGAGTTATACTTAATTAAGTGGCCATCGAAGACTCCGGGCAATGCGTTGTTCGACCTTCGCGAGAGCCTCATTAAACCTACCAGCACTTCATGTATACCCATTCCTATCATGACCGGTCAAATGACCAGTTTTTCATTTTCTCTTTAACGAGACAAAGTATTTCTAATTTCTGCATTACACAGGGTGTTCGACCACCCCTGGGAAAAATTTTAATGGGAGACTCTAGAGGCCAAAATAAGATTTTTGATTAAAAGATTAAATTAAAAAATTTCAAATCGTTTTGGAAAAATTATTTTCGGTTGAAGGGGGCAATTACAATCATTTTTGGTGAATACACATACCCCTGAAATCCTACCCACTTTCGAGAAAAAAATTCGAGTAGGTATTGAAATTTTTAGGCGAAATTAAAAATTTGAAATCATATTTAAAAAATTATATTTAGTTACAGGAGTCAATTACAAGCATTTTTGGTAAATAGACATAACCCGAAATCCTACGTGCTTTCGAGAAAAAAATTCGAGAATATGTGAAATTTTTCGACAAAATTAAAAAATTTAAAATCGTTCTGAAAAAATTATTTTCGGTTGCGGGAGTCAATTACAATAATTTTTAGTGAATAGACCTACCCGCAAAATCCTACTCACTTTCTAGTAAAAAAATTCAGTACGGGCGGAACTTTAAACGTTAACTTTTTACAAAGCCTCCATCAACAAATTAGTATTCTTGATTTTTGTCTTATTTTGGCCTCTAGAAGCCCCCACTAAAATTTTTCCCAGGTGTGGCCGAACACTGTATATGTATATGTATATAGAAAGTTGTCTTTTGATGTTTATTCGTAAGATATCCTTCTCTTCTATGTTAAAAAATTTGTTGATTTTCGTCGGTTAGAAGATAAAACGCCCTTGAAACCAAATTTTGTTCCAAGTCGATACTATAGTTAGTTCTAGAGAAAACAACTATTTAAGAAAAAGTGCTGGCTAGTAATTACGCAAACATCCTGTATTTAAATTAATTTTCAATTAAATAAACAATTTATGGTCCAGTTTTATCGTACACTAGTTGTACTATCAGTAGGAATTGCTGAAACTTCTTTGGGTATGTAGAGTCAAAGTAAATATTAAAATAAACATAAAAGGCGGCATAAATAATAATAGTTGATATGGGCATTGAATAGGGGATGAAATGCCCTTTAAAATGAGCGTTTGTACGAGTCGATAGCTTTATTAGTTCCGGAGATATAGCGATTTTAATTTCAAGTCGATCGGATGGCTAGTTTCGGAGATAGGATTTGTTTACGTTTCGTTGATGCGCTCGCGAGCTCATTGATCTCGCGCGCGTAACGATAGTAAACAATGCGTAGTAAATTCTTGGAAATACTACGACTTCCTGGTCACGTGACTGTCTCGACTCACGCGCGACAAGGAGGTACGACGCGACGCGTCAGACGGAAACAGAGATAGTCAAATTAAGAAAAATACCCTTTTACATAAATTACGATATCTCGAAAACGGAAAGTCGGATCGACAAAATCCAAAAGCCATTTCAAAGAGGAAGGTTTACCGCTGCCAACGGTGGCTTGATCATGGAGAAAATGTTAATAATTTCGAAACTGCAACTAATTAAAGTTTTAGTAATTTTAATACGGATCAGTAGTCTACTTTAACACGGGAAGTCCCATAAGAGAATTTTTTTTAAATTACCTATTTACATAAATTACGATATCTCGAAAACGGGAAGTCGGATTGACAAAAACCAAAAGCCATTTTGAAGGGGAGGCTTTGCCGTTTCTAACAATGGCTCAATTATTAATAAAACCCTAGTGGTTTCGAAACTGCACGCGTCTAAAGTTTTAGTATTTTTAATGCGCGTTGATAGACTCTTGTAAGACAGAGAGTGGAACTTTAAAAATTATCCCTTTATTTAAATTACGATATCTCGAAAACGGAAAATCGGATCGACAAAAACCAAAAGCCATTTTGAAGGGGAGGCTTTGCCGCTTCTAACAGTGGCTCAATTATTAATAAAACCCTAATGGTTTCGAAACTGCACGCGTCTAAAGTTTTAGTATTTTTAATGCGCATTGATAGACTCTTGTAAGACAGAGAGTGGAACTTTAAAAATTATCCCTTTATTTAAATTACAATATCTCGAAAACGGAAAGTCGGATCGACATAAACCAAAAACCATTTTAAAGAGGAATCTTTGCCGGTTCTAACGGTGGCTCATTTATGCAAAAAGCATAAATAGTTTCGGAACTGCGCGCGTGTCAAGTTTAACTATTTTTAATACGTATTGTTAGACTGTTCTAAGGCAGTAAATACTATAGATTCTTTCCTGTTGTCTTTGCTATATATATATTTCCTATTTACATCGGAAGATAATCAGAATTTGCTACGAAATTTTGTCTAGTTTTTTACAGAAAAATATAAATCGTTCAATCGATCAGATGACCGGTCGTGGTAGGCAAGACAGACTACATATTTTTCTCAGAAAACAAACAATAAGAATAGAAGTGAATATTGTAAAATTCATTGCATGTATACTATAAGAAAAGTCGTGAAATTAAATGGCGCTAAAATAATATTGTATGCTAGAAATTCTAAACGAGATTTTAAAAACGGTCATTTGACCAGTGCAGAAGATTTAGTGTTAAAAGATCGTTCGCAGAAACGTGACACCGTTTATATGCAGAAACGAGGCAGGCTTAAGCGTTGGCGTTTCAGCGCTTTTGCACGACAAGGCTGCTGCTGTATTTATCAGCGAATCCGGACTAAATTATACCCTTAATATCAACCGAAGGATAGTTGACCCCTTGCACTCGAAGACTTTTCAACTATCAACAAGTTGAACACAGTTATGACTAGACTGCAGATGTTTATGTAAATGCATATGTTTCTAGGAAATAGATAAAAGAGTGAAACCTAAATAGAAGTTTGTTTCATCGCTAGAGGTCCTTAAAAATATATTTTTTATTTTGCATATTTTGCATATGGCACATGTTTTGCATATTTTTTATAAAAATCTATGTCGAAACATACTGCATATATCATATATTTTTATTGCATATTTTTGCAATTCTTTCGAACATTATTTCAGTCTATTAATTCAACGTTTGTGTACGATAGTCATGGCAGACATGACAACATTTATACATCTCGTGAACCATTAATGGTAACAGTTCACAGATGCTACGAATAGTATTAATCAGTAATTCTGAAGTATTCGTGGCAGATAGGTTCTACGTAAACGAATTTTATGAAGCCAGATTGTTGAAGAACCTAAAACAATTGAAGTATGCTGTTTCAGCAAATTCAAATATGCCACGATCACATCTTATAATATTGAGCGTTTGTTCTCAGCTTATAAATTAACTGTAACCCTTTAAATAGTTTCTCAATCTCAACTGAATTATTTTACTTAATGTTGATTTTTACCAAATTGCTAAATGGAAGACAACTTTTCTTTAAAGCATTTAAAAAATAATGAACTAATAGAAGATTACATAAATTTTCAAATAATTACATCGACATATATTAAATAATTATTAATTTAGACTTATAATTCCTGTGCAAAACATTTTTCAGTATCGTCTACATTTTTTAAGATATTTTAATGAACAGAGTTCGCGAGACACACTGTATATGCAATTAACTATAAGTTAGTCTAAGTACTTAAAAGAGAGTGGTTTGTATAAAATAATGCTAATTTTAAATCAGATGTAAATCATAACAGAATTTTTATATTTTACGTTCGTTTATATTTATAAATAATATATGTTAATATATATAAATCTTTGTTTTTTTCAAATTAGTTCAATACCATTTGTGAACAAATCCTTGAAAGAAATTCGTTTTAACATTTCAGATTTGATGAATATAATGGAAGACGTTTTCCAAAACGACATCAAACAATCGTTCGATGCATCGATTGATCGCGGAAAGAACGTAAAATATGTAAAATATTTTTCCCCCGAAATTCTATTTCATTTTCAACGGACCGTGTGTGCATTCGATTCGAAATAAAAGGCACGTATTTTAAAAACTGCACAAGTAATTTCAGGTTTGCCCGTTTTGCACGTACGGAACAGGCAAGGTAAGCTCATTCCACGTTTCTTATCTATCACAGGGTCATCTCGCTTTTGCATACGAAGCAACATTTATCTTGCAGAAGACAGAAATATTCTCGGAACACGTCGGCATCTAATGTGAATCTGGAGCAAGCACCCCCGCCGAGCACTAAGATACTAAGGCTGGCAAATAAACCGATCCTCGGAAAGATTGCCAATGACCCACGACCTTTCTGATTCACTGTATTGACTTTCATGAACGATCAAATATCGAGCAACACATATTTCCCTCTCATACTACCAAAGTCCCGGCATACGGTCGCGTCTGTACTTAACGCTTTCACAATCGCTATCGCCTGTATCTATCTGACTTTACTTAATTCAACTTATTACGTTTGTCGAGGTTCAAATTTTATGGTACCCCAACATTTATAATTTTTTGCAATTAAAAAACTCAAAAATAATTAAATTACATTAAAAAACGATTAAGAGAAATAAAACCTCTTTCCACAGAGTTTCCACGTAGGACGATCTTTCCTATTTGTATTCTCTATTGACGACATCTCTAAAGTATTCCAACACGATAAATTTATATTATGTGCCAACGATATTAAAATTTTTCAGTAATGCAATCAATTTAAGGTAACCTTTATGGGTTTCTGGAATGGTGCTTAAACAAATTATTCCTCAGTCTAGATACGTGTCATACTGTTAAATTTAGTAATAATTTACTATGTACAGCAGAATGTGCAGAGTATTGTATATTATTTTACAAAATTTTATAAGCGATAATATTTTCTCTGTATAATTTTTATTTTGTCTTTCTTTAGATATTGCTTCTTTTTGTATTAAAGAGTTCTCCAAAAGTTTAATAATAATAATGTTTCTAACATCTTTGTGTTCACTTTGGTCTACAATATTAATATAAAAAGTTGTTTCAAGCTGTTCGTACGAAATCAATCGATGAACTTCAGAAGCTGATAATTCATCGTCTCAAATTTCAACGAATTAATCGGAAACTTTCGTTCCCATTTTCGTGAACATTTTTCTTCGAATTTTGATCGACTACTTTTTAAGAGATCTGCACGAATAGAAGTATTGCCTAAGTCGAACTAAAATCAAACCAACAAACTTAGTTCTTTTGTTTCCTTTGTTGGAACCTCGTTCGTTTAGACTGATCCTTTGTTTGCTTGTTTAAATTTGGATTTTTTACATTTTTTTCGAACTTGGATGGTCTACGCGACTTAGGTCAAAATAGCATTGAAACGATGAACGTTTCTTGGTTCCTTTGCCTCTTCTGCTGGATCCCTCGTTCATTTGGGCTGATCTTTCGTCTTCTTGTTTAAATTTCGAGTTTTTCTTGACATTTTTTTCGAACTACAATGGTCTACTACACACGACTTAGGTCAAAATAGCACTGAAACGACGAACGTTTCTTGGTTTCTTTACCTCCTCTGCTGGATCCTCTTTCATTTGGGCTGATCTTTCGTCTCTTTGTTTGAATTTCGAATTATTCTTGACATTTCTTGACTTAGGTCAAATTACCAATGAAACAACAAATATTTCTTGGTTCCTTTGCCTCCCCTGCTGTATCCTCGTTCATTTGAGCTGATTCTTCATCTCCTTGTTTGTAAAATGTATTCGTATCGTGGCGGTAAACGCGTTGAAAGACAAAGATGGTTCGTTCGGTGGTGAGTAGACGGGCGCATGCAATTTTCGTTGATGCCCGCAGGGGGTGGTTGCGAAAGAAAGAAGAAGTAGAGGTAGTTAAGTAGGAGGAAGCACCCGGTATCGCATGCCGTTCCCTGGTGAACGTTAAGGTTGGTTTTCGGGCTACCATAGTAGTCGCGAAGTACAACCCGAAGCGACGTGGTTAATGTGGCAATATGATATATGTATAAGTGAGAGGTACGTCGGTTGAAATAGCCTCTGGTAAAAGGCTCTCCTTTCGTGTTCCTACGACTTCTAGTAAGGATAAATACCGATGGGAATATACGTTGGAAGCCGCTGAAACGGGGCCTGAGAGGACCTTAAGGTCCAAGTTGCCCGCGTACATAAACACGAAAATATCGTCTGCGCGTACGCGGAACGAAAAGGCTTTTTCACTCGGCTGATTACTGCCGTCTTAAATCAATCGAACGATCGAACTTCGAGCATACTTCGTAAAACTCGCCTGTGTACGGGCGACGCATGCACGAACAATCATAAACGCCTACCCATACACGCACGTGGAGAGTGTTACACGATGTGCAGGATGGATGCAAGACGATTAACGACATCTTACATTCCGCGACCGATAAATCACTGTGGCCACTGTAAATGGGCTCGGTTTACTTATCTCTCACCTTGGCCACCTTCAAGAAACGCCGCATTCGAAAAATTCTAATAAGGGGATACTGCAGCCAGGGTATATCTCTGCACTGCCTATAATTATGAAATATTGTATGTCATACTGTACATAGAGTTTTCTGATTATGCCACCAGCGGAATAGATTAGATGGTAAATATACAATCATGAACGAATGTATAGCCACACCTGGGTTTCGATTATTAGATTGTAACTCGAAGGAATAACGGAATTTCCACTTAATTTTTGTAATGATCGTAATCTTAAAATATTATATACATTATATTTTAAGTAATTCTATTACAAGAAAAAAATTAAACATACATCAACGACTATCTTCAATGAAAGGAAAATATCGACACACCTGACTTTCGATTATATAATTGCTTGTAAACCGCAGGAAAAGTAAAATATTTTGAATTTTTATATTAATCGTAGGGTGTATAATCCTACAATATTATACAAATTATATCTGAAGTAATTATATTACAAGGAAAATCATAAACCATACATCAACGACTGTCTTCAATGAAACGAAAATATCGACACACCTGACTTTCGATTATATTATTGCTTGTAAATCGAAGGAAAAGCAAAGTATTTTTAATTTTTATATTAATCGTAACTGTGAGGAGTATAATCCTACAATACTATACAAATTATATTTTAAGTAATTATATGACACAGAAAAAGAATATGTACACCTGTTTTCAACGAAAAAAAATATCGTCACAATTACAAACCATCCTTTTTTCCATAAATACAGATGAAATTTGTACAACATTGGTACGTTGTTTATACTCGGGAAACCCCCCATTATTTGTTTAATATACAGTGAATTATTGTTAGAAGGTTTTAGAAGAATATTACAAGTAGAATGTGCGCTCACCTTCGCCGCAAGCCGCTGTAAAATCATCCATCACTTTAAAGAATCTGTAAGGAAACAGAATAAATATATTTACTTTTAACAACTTTAAAAGATCCTTAATTTGATAAAATTTGCATCCTATAAAGAATAAAGTATTTAAGAAACTGTCTTCACTTGTTGGAACAAATTTTTCTAGTAACTTATTCAAACTGTAGTATAATTCTCTTTGCATACCAATTTATATTCTTCATTTTTATATTATTTTCTCTTTACATACTATGGTCGAAGATCAAAGAAATTCGAAGTTCGATCAAATAAAAATTTCGTAATAAATATTTCACTTCTGTTTTCCATAATACTCTAAAATACTTTGTACGAAAAACATTTTTAAAAGTTTTATACAATATCAATTTGATACAGAGAGTATTAATACTATTTGAACTGTTATTTTTTCCCAGAATAGGAACTGACACACACACACACGCACGCATAAATCTAATATACACGCCACTGAAGTTACTCTCGAAATCATCTGACGTTCGACATACGTCAAAGTCATAAATAGAATATTAGTCAGGATAAAAGGTACTCAGCAAGTAAAATGACATTTTACAAATCAAATCGTGCAAAACGATTGTATAATTAAAAACGCTGCTCAGAAGTTATTTCCTTTTCCAGTTTTATACTACAAGTCCCATTAAAAATTTACGAAGGAATTTCTTTGTGATCGGAAAGGCAATGAAAGGTATTATAAAGAAGAACGAAAGAATGAGACGAGAAAGAGATCCTTAAAGCTTGTAGATTCGAAGATAGGGCAGCGCTTGTAATAATTCATTGGGCGGAGTCGTGGATCATCCTTTTTTTTTTTTTACTCTTTAACTGAAAGAAAAAAAAAAAGAGCAGAAAGGAGAGGACTTATTAACGAATTATTCCTACTTCGACTACTCGATAAATTATCGCAAGACGTTCATTCCCCTTTCGTATTCCGTCAAGATTGCAGAAACATTCCAAGCGCTCCAAGCAACGTGGAAGATACCTTCCTTTCATCCCGCCTGATTCCAGACCGGCGCGGCGTTAGTATGACTTCAATTACTCATGTCAAATACATGCAATTTAGTTACGAAGCTTACTACGGTCGAGTAACAGAATTTATTTTCGAGAAAAATCCTCGATCGATAAACTTTCCACAAAACACACTAGTCAAAAATCATGATCTCCGCAACATATTTTGAAATCATCAAAATCAGTGTATTCTTCTATGTACAATTACAAATATCTATTTTAACTAGAACATTTGATTTATTTCTCAGTCTGAAACCAAAAATTACTCTTATTTTGCCCAATACTTTTAGTTTGTTTTAATTTTAAATAAACGTAAAAACAATATTGTTTTAATGAATTCCCAAAGGTCAGAATATTTTATTTTAATCGTCCAATTATCGAAACAGTCGCCAAAACTTTATTTTTAGATTTACTTGGACTAAAAGATAGGCTGATAGGCGCTAAATCGTTTCGATCACTTTCCAAATGCGTCTACGATGAACTTTCACGAAAAGTTACCACCTGTCATCGTGTGAGAATAGGGTAGTTTAATTGTGCCACTCTATAGAGACTTAATAGGATCGTTTCCAGCGCCGTTGGTCCCTTTTACCTTCGAGGCGGGCTCTTTATATTACCTATTAGCCTAACACGATTATAAGCACTAACTCACTCACCGACTTACAAGATGCTTCCCACCGTCGTTCGATACCGATAGATTGTAAGAATAGGGATACCTACAACCTATTATGCGACCCGACGTATAATGACCATTAAGAACTAACGACTTTTTCCCGCTGATACTGCTGGATGATCATATACACGGATGGTAAACTGTCAAAAGATGTTTCAGTTTATTTATAAACACCGTTGGAAACCCATCTTTTTTTTCAGACGACGCCATTCGTAAATTCGTGATTCTATCGCAAGAAAATGTACCGCCTAATGAAAATGCATTCGAAAATGTGCAATGACTTTCACGATCCTCTGTTCACTACTATTAACAATAATAAATATTACAGTAATAACGTGAAGTTCATATCCAACGATTAAATGAAATTTTGAAATGTAAACATTAACAATGGAAAATTACGATCGAAGAGATCGTAAAATTTACATAAAACTACTCCGTTTTTAAACATATAAACGCGCCAACGATGTTACTACTTTGCAAGGTATTTAGACGAGGTCAAAATTGAAAATTATGCCGGCTTATTAATATGCAATATGTATTAAGATCAATTTACGAAATACGCCATCGCGTTGATACGAATCGGCATAAACGCGCGGAGTATTCCGCTTATCGACGCAAATGGGTTAATTTAGGTTATAATTTCAATACTTGAATTCCACGGACTCTTGGACGCCCACAGTAGAATACCCGACTGGATTCCATGACTCGTTATGCGTGAACACGAGCAGTGGAACAGCAGTAATTAGCAAATAATAAAAAAAAATAATGCAACGTTTGTATTTCCACACGATAACTAGTTATTAATTAAATTATTCGTAGAAACGCGATCTTTGATATTATTTCTCATATTAAAGTGGCTAATTTTTACCAAGCCGATGAAACTCTAATTAGAGTACGAAAACAAAACTATCAAACCAGTCTATTAATTCGTATTTTTAGGAAATTTCGTTTTCATTATTTCTTTGTTTTTTTAATAGAATCTTGAAAGGTAATTGCTAATTACTTATTATTCAACATAATATATAATATTAAAATAGTAATTGACTGCTTGTGATTCTCATACTTTTTCGATGCTACAATTATATCACACCTTTCGGCCATTTATTCTCAAAGAAAATTGTTCCAACAATATACCGGGTATTTCGAAATAATGGAATAAAATATATTCTTTGTACTGAAACAAACTGGAAAGTCCTTTACCATTTTGCAATCAGAAACTTCGTTTTTAAGATATAAAGTTTAGCAATGGTAATTAATGGCGGACGCTGGGGATTTCCACAACGAATAATCGTGCATGCGCATAGACGATTCACGCGCAAAGAACTTTAATTACTTATATTTGAATTAACGAAGCCTCGGATTGCAAAATGGTAAAGGATTTTTCGACTTCTTTTTGCTCGAGAAATTTATATGTTTCAATGTGTTCAATAACATGTACCATTATTTAATGATTTTGCAATCATAGGTGCACTCGATGCTTCATTAATTGAAATATATTTGCCAAACAACTTTCCTTCTTATGTTAATAGCTCATTTCCTAAATAAGAGACTGATTTACATTACATTCTCGTGCAATTTTTCTTGGAAAAAAATTTTAAAAACACTATACTAATCACACAATCTAACTAGAATTAAGAAAACGTATTGACAGATATTAACACTGTTCAAGAATAACTTCTGTGATAATGATTATTTAAGTGCTCATAATTTTCGAGTTTAAATATACATAAATATTATAAGGTCTTAAAATTAGCGTATAATATTAACTTTTATGCATCACACCGCTGGTTGTAATACAATATTCTGTATCTAAATCAATGTTAATATTTTTTAATATTCTATTATAACAGTTGGGAAAGAAATAGTTCCTTTATTCACGAATTATCTTACAATATTTTGAATGCCTCGATACAGCAACGCATTTATCAGATAAGCGTTATAGTAGATCCTGGGAATGAAATATCGAAAAATGGCTGCCGGAGATCTGCGTGCTGCGGCACCAACGGAACGTAAAAAATGACAAGCGTTAAATTAATTTCACTTCGAATTTGAATTACAGATTCGATACGGACGCGGAGGTGTCTGCGCAGAGCCAGGTCAATTGGACTTTCCCCGTCGAAAGAACCAGCTACATCAACGTCCTCGTCGTTGTCGTTGTCCTTCTCGTCCTTTTCATCTTCACCGAAAGCTCAAAAACTTCGCCATACGAGATGGACGGAAGTAAATATTTATAACAACAGTCGTCTATCAGCGCTATGCTTCTATAAATTGACATCATAAAAACGGGATCTGATTCTCTATCTACTTTCGATTGAAAAATGTTCAATGTTCCTGAAAACAAACAACGAAAACTCCCGAATCGCTCGGTGTTTCGTGTCTTTTGCCTTTCTGTTTCATTTAAATACTTTCTATATATTTTACATTGAATTTCATAAACGATACAAAATGATTTATTATCGATACGTTACGAATACCATCTTGAATTTGGAATTTCGAATTCACCTATGTCCTTTTTTACCTTTATTTATACACTGTCTGCGGCGCATTTATTATACGCGATTGGTTCCTTCGTTATTTAACATTTTAAATATCTTTATTCATATACACTATGATATATTTTTAATTAATACATTCGTCTATTGCAGCGTGGAAAATGAGAAAATTACACTACGATTAAACTGAGTTCGATTGACATGAAAACGAGCTACAATCGAGAAAAAGATATTTATCAATATCTCTAAAGCTTAATTTTCCAAATAGGAGATTATGTTAATATTATGAAGAAATTTCACAGTAATTCGTACTGTATAATCTTTTCGATCGAAGTAAACTATTTATCCTCTAGAAGATTTTCAAATATAAGAGTGTCTTTAACCCTTAGTTACTTTGGGTACTTCCTAATTTTTTTAAATAAAATAATATTAATTCTATTTATTATAACGAATTGAATGTAGAAAATAGATATTGCAGAAAAGAATTTCAATTCATTTCTAAAGAACACAGCATTTTAGTTTTCCTTAGCCATTCGATTATTGAAACAGCTTCCCTTATACAAAATTGTTCAATGTCGGAATAAAATTGTTACTATACTAGGTAGTAGAACGAGGTGGCTGGTTAAATAGATGATAGTTGAACGTGTTCCATTTGTCAAAATGTGACCTTTTAATTAACCTTACCTACAATAATTAATTTGATCAAGAAATTCAAAATTAAGCGTTTTACATTTATAATACTTCGCAGAGGAGTAGTAGGCAATGTGTGCGTGTGATACTTCAGTGCAATGTACTGAAGAATACCTCACTGCACCGACAGAATTTGATCCGTACGTAACCTAATTTTATTTCACCCTTTTGCTGCTCTACAAACATAACTAAAAGTAGCAGGTGACAACTCTAAACGAACTGCTAGAGTTTATATATTTTGCAATATTTGAATACTTTAAAATATTTAATTATATTTTAAATAACGGTACCTTCATCAGTCGAGTGAAAAGATAAAATAAATTCAATTTTCTTTAACATTAGATTTAAGGAAATGAAGTTTGAAAAAATTCCAAACTTACAGATGCGGAACTTTAAGATATTATTTGTTAGCAATTCGTGTGGAATTCATGCAACGATACGAATATATATCTTAATTTAAAAAAACATTGTACTTTTATGTAACCATCAAGACAAAATTTTGGACATCTCATCGCAGGATATAAATTTAAATTAAATTGCATGCATCGTGGAATTAAAATTGGCAATCAAAATCAATCGAGGAATATCATTATTGAATTTCCTAATGTTTTGAAGCATTCTGCATAATGTCTGTCAGAAAAGAAATCGATGATATCGTAAAATTAAATTTCGTGGAAATAAAATTAGCAGTCGAAATCACGGGGGTCACGCAAGATAGTTTTAATAAGGAATTTCGATTGTTGCGTACAATTTCGAATATGATTATTGAATATTCCACAGATCATTTTCGGAACACTTGTCATGGCGGACGCCTGTGGGTCAAGGGGTTCAAGATCAGGTCACACCTGAATATTGTTCACACGAGTGTCGTGCTCCGGTGACCCCAAAATCTCGGGAAATTCCACATGCACCACCACCATTACCGCTCAGAGTTTTATCACGACGCAAGGATTTAGCGGCTGGAGTAGCAATTGCACGCCGTTTGACTTGTATGTGAAATTCCGTTACTTTTTCATACTAACTCCAGACAGGGTGAAAAGGTTTCAACTATACGTTATTCCTTCTTCGTTTCAATATGGCAGTTTTTATAATAAGTACATTTATAAGAAGTTTCGTATCAAAATAACATTATCCAATCGTTTATTACTTGCAGTTGATAGCACGATAGATTGGGACAGCACGGACTCGATACACGATTCAGATTCCTACGGTAAGTTGCTTATAATTGTTTAAACACAGTGCTGACAAACTAGCTTTACTGCAACATGTTTAGAAAATTATTACGTCCCTTCTCTTCTAAGTGAAACCATGTCTTCTTAACAAGAAGATTAGATCATCCATACACACAACTGTTTAAATATCTTACACCATTGTAAACTTTCTAGTAACAAACATAATTTCTAAAAGCATTTCCCATCGATATATGAAAGTGCATTTTTGGTGCATTTAATTTCTTGGAAGATAACCACTTTATGTTTTAAACAAAAAAATGTTGACAGGTTTCTATTACTTCAGTATATGTATTCACCAAAAATTATTGTAATTGACTCACGCAACCAAAAATAATTTTTCCAGAACAATTTTAAACTTTTTAATTTTGTCGAAAAATTAATCCACATACTCGAATTTTTTTCTCGAAAGTGGGTAGTTTTTCTAGGGTATGTCTAATGACCAAAAATGATTGTATTTGACCCCACATCCTAGAAATAATTTTTTTAGAACGATTCGAAATTTTTTTTTTTCGTCGAAAAATTTAGACACCTACCTGTCTATTATACCCCCTGTCGATTTTCTTTAAAAATTCCTTTTTCATTTTTAGTAATTTTGTTTGACGTCCTACAGAAAAGTTGTCTAATACTTTTTTGTAGGTACCCATGAGCTCTACTTCAGAAAAAAGTTTCATTGAAATGTATTCACAATTATAGGAGTTATGGTTGTTTGAAAATTGGACCATTTTTATGGGGTTTTTCTCATTTTGCGAGGTCAAGGACCAACTTTTCGAATATTTTTGCGATTTGTACATATTCTCCACCAAAATACGCATAGTTTGCTTTTTTAAACATTAAAATCGTCCAATCCGTTCAGAAGTTATGACGTTTTAAATATTCGCATGAAAATTTGGGCAGACATTTCTGGACAGAAATTATATTTTCGGTAAGGAATTTTTTTCTCGAAACTGAGTAGGATTTCGGGGGTATATCTGTTGACCAAAAATGATTGTAATTGACCCCTGCAACCAAAAATAATTTTTTTAGAATGATTTGAAACTTTTCATTTTCACCGAAAAATTTAGGCACCTACCCCCTGTCGATTTTTCTTAAAAATTCGTTTTTCATTTTTAATAAATTTGTTTGACGTCCTATGGAAATTTTGTTTAGTACTTTTTTGTAGGTATCCATAAACTCTACTTCCATATTAAATTTCATTGAGATACGTTCACTATTGTAGGAGTTATTGCCGTTTGAAAATTGGACCATTTTTATGAGGTTTTTCTCACTTCACGGTATTAAGGAACAACTTTTCGAATATTCTAGGAATTTCTACATATTCTTCACTAAAATACGCGTTGTATCCCTTTTGAAACATTAAAATCCTCCAATTCGTTCAAAAGTTATGACGTTTTAAAGATATTCAAGAAATTTTGGAGTGAAATTTCTGGCCTAAAATTATATTTTCGATAAGGAATTTTTTTCTCGAAAGTGAGTAGGATTTCGGAGGTATGTCTATTGACTAAAAATGATTATAATTGACCTCAGCAACCAAAAATAATTTTTTTAGAATGATTTGAAATTTTTTAATTTAATTTTTTAAGAACTTTTTTCTCGGGTGTGGCCGAACACCGTGTATATTAAAAACAACACATTTTTACATTCACGAGATATTCGTAAAACAAATCGGGGCCATTTCTTGTACAAATAGATTTAAACAAAATTAAATAGTATACGTTTGAGAAATTATTTGTAATTAAATCGCACGTTAAGGGGTTAAGGTCTTAAAATGTATTGGTGGAAAATATCAAACAGTTCTGTCGATACATTCAGAGCATTTTAACTATAACTTAGCGGTGTTGAAATTCGTCAAATTAAAATGAGACTAAATAGAACTCAAACTATTTGTATAGTCCGGGCCATGATACAGCGAGGTCGTAAAGTAAACTCTTTCAAAGTGTATCTTTCTGAATGTCTTTCTGTGTCCGTAACTGCACTACCTTTTTTCATTTTCTACATGCATATATTATAAGCAGATAAGATATTAAAGACTTGAGTAAAACCTTTACCTATTACGATACCTCTAAAAATGGCGACACTAGATAAAACATTTCCTCGGACAGCCCTGACTATGGTCTAAGGCTCTTAGCTGCTCGTATTTCTGTCAATTCACTTGTATCGGGAGCTGAAACGCGTAAACTTTGACACCTACTCGAGTTTACGACCTCGCTATATCGTGGCCCGGACTATAATTTTGCGTTTGAATCGTTTACGAGAAACTCTCGATCGCGTGCAATTAAAAATAGTCCGAGCAAAGTCGTGTTTGGACTTATTTTCACCGGGAAAGTCTCGCCAACACAGTGATAATGCTCCCGCGAAGGTAGAACGAAAAGTACAAAAGTTTTTAGTTTGTACCAGAGGCTGTCACCTGATACAAGTGGCGCAGCTTTTTCACTCGACGAACGAGCGCCTGCAATCTCAGACGCGGTCGTCGTTGCTCTCGCTCCTGGTGGTATCTCGTTCGCCCTCCTCGTCGGACGATTTTCGCGTGGCTGGATCGGATTTCGTTTTTCCCTCGCGAACAAATGGAAAACTCTGGTCCCGATTTTTTGCACGCATACGAACACTACTGTACCACTGGATCAAACGTTTTAGGCGGCCTTCGGAACGCCAACGACTGAACGAAAATTACTCCACACTCCAACGTTTCCCTTACTGATGCTACCACATTATTCTTAACCTGAGTCTGACCTTTCTTTTCCCTCCATTACACGGTATTTATACTATTTATCTTACGCGGAAAGATCCGGAACGTTTCAACCGTGTAAGTAGAAGTAGAAATTTGTATTCTGTGGTCGTGTTTACCCACAACCAATCGGAACATTAACCCTTTTATAATTACCCCTAACTAATAACTTTTTAGCCAGATTTCCTCAAATTCACAGGAAGCTTAAAAGCTTAACTCGCGAACATTAAATGTCGCTATTTTTTGCAGTCACGATAAGAGAAATTTTTAACTTAATTTAACTTAATTTGTTCGTTTAACAGAATATATAGAGGGAATGCTACGTGGTCCAATCGCCACGTCCAGCCGTCGTGATCCTAGAATGGCCAGCGAACGACAAGAACGACATACTCCAGGAATTTCGAGAATACGGCACGCGAGATCACCGCAATTCCCACCGGTTACAAGCAGACACTATCCAAGAATGACAAGAATGACACCCTGCGGCAAATGCTTAAGAGTAAGCACTTTAATTTAGAGTAACGCTGGCTTTTGCAACTAGTCTTCACTATACGCTTTTTAACACAGATGTAACGACGACGACGGAATGAAACCGCAAACAAGAACTTCGATTATTCGCTATCTAAGTAAACTTGTACGAGTACGAAGCATCATTAATTTATTTCCGAAAGACGCGCTAATTGCGGAAAGAATCCTCTTTAGAAACATCCTATGACGCTGCTCTGCTTTGTATCATTCAGAAAGGTTTTATAATGCTCGATCAAACCAAATTTAAATAAACTGTGTGATTAAACGTCATTTGAATCGTATGATTGTGTTTGACGATGTCTGATAGATGATCGAACGTAGACGAATCGTTGACTGTCGTTTGTATTCGATTGCTTTTATCCAAACTCATAATTAGAATCAATTTCAAGATCAGATAATCGGAAACAAGTACTGTAAACGAGAACTTTAATAGCAATTGTATGTGTCTTAAAACAGATTGCTATCTACAACAACAAAGTTATATAAGTGATACAGAAGGGGATAGTAGTACAAATGCATAAAAAATAAAGTGAACTAAATTAGAAAGATTTTGTATAACAAAATAGAAACAATGAAAACTGGAGATGAGACCAGAGAGAAAATCTCGTTGAAATAAATCGAGTTCCACTGTGTAGCTATTCTGCCATAGCTGTACCAATGTTATAAGCACGCTACTTTTAACATTAAACCTACCACGACCAATCAAATGACTTTTTTTTAAATCTCATTTAGAATATCTAACATACAATGTTACTTTAGCGCCATTTAACTTCACGACTTTTCTTATAATTTACGTATAATGACGTAAAGGTTGATTTATAATGTGCATATTCCACAACGTACCCTAATAATTTACTACTTAACTGTGAGTCACATCGTAGTATAGTAATACACATTTTGTGAAAAAGGTTAATTTTGATATGACTATCTCCAAATTTGTAAATACTTATTTTTTTAGTGTTAGTTGTTAATTTAAAGTGAAAACTCAAAAACATTTTTGTAAATGCAATATGAAATGATCAAAGAATTTAAGTTCAAAATTCAAATGTAATTCAGAGTCACATTGTGGTACGATAAGTTTTATAATTCAACTATCTCTGTCTTCGTCTAACGCGTCGGACCTCTCTTTCTCTCGCACGTGCGTCGTGAGAATCGTGACCGAGTGACGTAATGTTTACTGCTTACTACGATCACGTGAGGTCAATGGCCTCGCGACGTAAACAGTGAAAAGTAAACAAACGCTTCAAACCCTTGTATCTTCAAAACTAATTACGTGATCGACTTGAAACAAAAATCATTATATCTCCGGGACTAATTATGCTATCGACTTAAATGAACACTCGTTTTAAAGGGTACTTCTCTATTGATTCTCTCTATCCGATAAATATATCAACTATTCTAATTTATGCTGCCTTCTATGCTAATTTTCATATTTACTTTGACACTATGCACCTACAGAAGTTTCAGCAATTAATTACACGACTGGTGAGCGATAAAACTGGATTTGTAAACTGTTTATTTAATTAAAAATGAATTTAAATTTGTATACATTGAAACTACGATATCGACTTGAAATAAAATTCGTTTTCAAGGACGTTTTAAAAATTAATAAATTTCGACGTAGTTTGTAAATCTTCCGTATGAAGGTAAAGTGCTAAATATGCATATTTCGAGTAAAAGTATTGAATATATTTGCTATGCTTTAAGAAAAAATACGTGACGTAAAAAAGAAATGTATCTCACGAATAAACTTTAAAACACAACTTTCTATAGATATAATGTAAAAATTAGAAGTACGTTGCCTCGTAAAAGAGAAAAAGAAAGACACTTGACCGGTCATGGTAGAAATGGTTATACATGAAGTGTCGGTAGGTTTAGTGTTAAATACTATCACGGCACAAGCAGCCTGTCGTACGCTCGAAACACGTTGAAGAAGGCAAAAAGGATACGCGATGGCAAATTTACGTAATAAAGCGATCGTCCGGGTGGTCCCGAGCATGAGGCGCGTTTCTCGTCATCTTGGCGATGCTACCAAATTGGAGAAGACAAAGAAAGATGAAGAGAGATTCGAAGTCGACTTGTAATAACGTTGGCCAAGACCATGATCCGAGTTAACGACATCGGAAATATGACGCAACGTACACGCGTCCTCGTATCATGAATACGAGAGGACGTAAAGTATCTTTTACCACCCACAATCGCTTCCCAAAACGTTTCTCTTCCGTCTTCGTGACAATGCTGTCACGTTTCATCTTTTATATAGCGAACGTGATATACCGTAAAAATGTTTCAGTCGAATTTACTGTAACCACAAATTCGATCACGGATTCTTTCAAAAGTCTTACACGTTTCGAAACTAAGGTGCTTAGTGTTCCTGATTTAATAGTTTATTTGTACAGCTTTCAATCCGTTCAAATCATTAGTTATTAACGAAGCTTATTAACAGCATGCCAGAATCGTATTCTTCAACTAATCGTAAATAAAAGAGACCTTACAGAATATTAATGAATCAAGATAGATCTTAAATATATTATTATTATTGCTGTATTTTAATAGTATCTATCAAAGCTCTGGTTTAAGTCAGAAGCTTTGTGTACCAGTTTGAGACAGTTATTTTTAGAAACTTGTAAATTTGCAAAACAATGTAATATTTAAATGACAAAAATTACAATTTTAAGAATTTGATACAATAAGAAGGAAACTCCTTTTACACTTATTTTTTTAAGAAAAATGTGATCACTCGGTGTAAACAGTTAGCTTTAATAAATATGGCTTTTTTGAACTAGCTCAGCAAATAACAAAGATAAAAAGAAATATTTGATTACGACTGTCAATCAGACCCATTTCGAGAACCTAAGCTCAAGCTCTGGTTTAAGTCAGAAGCTTTGTGTACCAGTTTGGGATAGTTATTTTCAGAATCTTTTCCATACCAGATCCGAAGTCAGTTGTGGTCGTGTTTCTCTATTAGTTTCGATAATGAGGGTTCAACTATACTCTTCGGTGAAACTTGTTTCGCACGACGAAACCGTGTACCGAACGCTCGACTTCTTTTCGTGTTTTCACATGTTCTCCCGATATCAGCACAGTATTTCCTTGTATTTGTGGAATATATGAGCATTGTCTCGACATACAAGACAGAGAACACGAGGAAACTTATGTTCGATGTCTCGGCGAATAAAGACGTCGTTGTTGAAGCGTCAACACCCACGTTCCTCGTCGCGCAACGCGTACATTTAGTGGATTTGCCTCGAGAACCTCATGGAACACGATTCGAATGCATTTAGGAAACCCGAGTCCATATATTGTTAGCATGATAGTGAATATCGTGCAACCTGATCTCTGTTAGGTGTATCTTGTTACACTGACTTGTACAGTTTCACGTTAACTTTCAACACGCTTTAAAACTAACTACAATTAACTGAAAACCTGATTCTTGATCAAAGTACTTTTTTAAATAACCTCGCTAAGTACAAGTACATCGATCGACGAAGCAAGATTTCAAGATGGTAGCTAAAAATTAATTTTGACACGCATACTTAAGAGTGAAAAGATGATATATCTTTCATTTGCAAACCTTTAAATAAACATTGTAATAGTATGCTTATTTTGGAATACTTTTCAAAGAATATCGAAATTTTTTCCAATGTCTATTCTTGTATCAACTTTTTATACAGTTGTATTTTTTTGTTAAATAAAAAGGAGCAATTGATTTAAAAGTTTTCTTGTAAATTATCTTCGAATATATCAGAATAAAATATATATCGCTTCTTTCACTCTCGATTATTTACTCTAAACCAGATTCAGTTTAACGATGGTAGAAATTCAAATGTCAGAACTGATTCATGTTTGTTTTATTCGTTAAGTGTAAAATTTATAAAATTTATGAATTTACGCGTTTACGCGACAATCGAATTTGCCAACGTGCTCCGCGTAATATGGCGCTCATCAAAGTCCAACGGACTGCTGAGAATTGTTTTTACCGGCGTTTCGTTTCGCAATCATAAAAAAGCTGTTCAGTATTCATAGAATATGTGGTCGCATAGGCTGTGATAGCTTCATGCATATGTAGTGGCGTCAGTAGCGAAACACACTCAAGTTAGTACAGTGACAACGATGAGAGTGGCGTGGAAAAATAATACTATGTATTATACGTCGATAAATCTACCAAGGTTGAGGGCACCGAGCATTTAAACGGCGAAATTTTTAATTTCAGCTTCGGGTAATTAATAGTTTTCGAGATATTAATAAAGAAAATTTTCGTAGAATTTAACGATTTCATTCGTAGGTGAAAATCCTCTAAAAAATTTCGACGTCCTCTTTCATTTCCAAAAATTTGTAACGGTTTATTCGTTGGACATCATATTTAAAAAATATGAAATATGTATTGCTATCTTTAACAGCATTCAGGTGCAAAATATAGAATTGGAATTTCTTATTTAACTTAATATTCCACTTGAATAGTAAAATAGCTAAGAATAGCAAATAAGAAGAATTTCATATATAGCTAATTTCTTAACGATTAACCTTAATGAGACCAAGTATAAAATATTTCCAAAAAATTATTCAGTGTCGCTTGTGTACACACAGAATTTGTTCAATTATAAATGAAAAGATCGAAGAAAAGTCTTTTTTATGTGAAATTATTTTATTTGGAATTTCTACGTTCTCGCAAAAAATAATTATAATTTAATAAAAAGAAGCACCATTAATACAGCTGTAAAATCAATAATTCAAAAAATTTTGAAATTTTGAAATAGGTTTAAATATTACCGAAAACTACAGCCCAATTTCACGTGGATTAACACTAATATAAACATTAAACTTCAGAAAAGTAAGAAAATAATTATTTTCTGTTACCGGAGATTGAACGAAATTTTGTAAATCTTTTTATGTTAACTTCGCTTGAAATTAAATAAAATACTTGAGCATGCATATATTCCATTAAAGCGATCTTTATAATGAAATTACCGAAGAAAGTACAAAATAAAAATTAGAGAATTAAAGAAGAAATGTTACTCACTTTCTCACCACATCCATGGTGGGAACTTCCCGCCCACGTACCATAATCTTCTCGTATTGCACACCATAATTTTTGAATTCCTGCAGCAAAATGAAACTGGGAATACACAATTGCACATTTTGTATTTTTCAACGAATTCGAAATGCATTTCTAAGGGATAGAGACGAATAAGTCAAAGTTATTCTTATAATTATGCGTGAGCCCTATAGCGATCATGGATCAACCAAAGTTTAATCGAAATGAGAAATATTATTAAAAACAAAACTTCCTAGTATAAATATAAGTACACATATTTATCTCGATGAAATAAAGTATTAAAATCTTCATGATTATTGTTGCACGATATTCGCATAAAAATTACCCTTCCCAGGGAAACACAACTTACATAAACAATGCAATTATGAGGAATATTATTAAAAACAAAATTTCCTAGTATAAATATAAATACACATATTTATCTCGATGAAATAAAGTATTAAAATCTTCATGATTATTGTTGCACGATATTCGCATAAAAATTACCCTTCCCAGGGAAGCACAACTTACATAAACAATGCAATTATCGTTTAGATCTAACATAATTGAGGAAGTACATCCGAAAGCATGGTAACATCCACGCTTTTTGTATTCGTCGACGAATATAAACTATGTCAAAGAACTATGCCTTTGGAATATACGTGAATCTGAATTTTACGAGTGTTTATCTTACCTTTTCGTCATAGTAACGGTCTGTGTTTGTGAGGTCGACGATATACTTGAGACGTGGAAACGCTTCCACCAATATCGATATTGTAAATCTATAACAGCAAACATGATTGAATTATAATGTGCGCATCGAACATCGAATTTCGATCTTCCCGTCATTCGTGAACGATGCACTATTTACATTAGAAAAATATAAGTGCGACGAATAGTATCCTAACCGTCAAGATGCTATAATATTTATGGTCTTTCTCGATACTGCGACATGCACATTTCTATCCAGGATGTGATTCTTTATTAAAAATTTACGCGAACGTTTGGAAGTTTCCTTCGTTCGAATTTTCTTCTTCTAGAAAATAGATTTTTAATGGAAAAAAGGTCTGTGATCACATTGTCCTATCAATTGGTTACATAAATTATGTACATTTGTAAAGTAGAACAAATGCTTTATCGAAAGAAACAATTTTAAAATTCATTTTTACTATATTAAACAAACACTTTTACAGACGTCGATTTTAAAGAAATTTATGGGAAAGATAGTTATCGAAAAAATATTTGACACGTATCTTTTTTATCGGCTGACATCCACTTTGAAAGATTGAAAATTCGGTCGAAAAAGTAAGGCTTTTTGTATATTTTTTTGGAAAATAGAACTATAAAACTTTTTCGGTACAAGTTCTGCTCACTTTTCTTTATTAATCTTTTGAGAGTACACACAAATTTTTTTAGATACAAAATAATAACAATTGTAGAAATTATTTAATAATACGTCCAAACTTGAAAAATGTGTCTAGATGGCTTAATTGAATTAATTAAACGTGCAAGAAACAAATTACTAGCTCTAGCCTTTATCATGTGATTTTATTCGTTAACTGATAATCTTAGAAACGTCAATGGGTATCGAAAATTAAAATAAATCACCAGATTGTAAAAGAAAACATTGCTGAATTAATCAAATTTATTAATAAAAAATAAAACGTTATCGAATGATACAAAAATATCGATAGAAAATAGAACATTAAATAAGAATACTAAAAATAGAAGTAAAAGTAAAGGATCGCTCACCGATTTTCTGGCTTCAAATTATTGCACACTACCTGCAACAAAAAAGAAGAAAAATTAATCGGTTTTAATATACTTTTAATATTTGAGGTGTAACGCATAATTGAATTAAAAGGCCGAATTAATAGTCCTAGTCGATTCTCTCTATATTAATTATTAATCATTAATTAATATAGAGAGAATCGATTTTTATAATTCACATTTCATGTTTTGAATAAATAACTATTTTAACCATGTTATATTTTCACATTTTACACGATAGTTTCTTCCATTTTATGTACACATTTTTAAATTTTAGTTTTGTATACATTTTGTAAAATTTTTGGTAGTAATATAAACTATAGTCCGAAATTTAGGTTTTCTGTAACAGATATTCAGAATAAAAGTTCTTCGTAACTATTTCAAAAACCTAAACCTATATCATAATAGTTTTCAAGACCATCATAAGGGATATTGTCAATGTGATCGAAATCCTGCTCTAAATAATTACACTGACACTATGTTGGAATGTTAATTCCAAAGAATGAGAGAACTAATTGAATTAATTAAATAATATTTGATAGCCTCGTGCGTAGCCTGATGTAGAAGCTGTCTCAGTCTCGTTCTTAGCCTCTTTTCTTAAGTCTCGAAAGTAGTGAAACCTTGGAACCCCGAAGACTTGAAAACGTGTAAATTGAAACTTTCGTTCGTTTGCTCGTAGTATCGTACTCACTATGGGTGGGCTAATAGTAATTACGGGTTTAGACTCTGCGATCCGATTGACTGGGCGGAGAGATCGTATCTACGAATGAGTGTGGATTGAGTATCGGTCGCATTAATAACGGGCTCGTGGTATAGCTTTCGTATCCAACCATAATCATACGACGTTGACTAGGCGTGGATCTTTTTCGTACCTTAATGGTACCTATTTTGTAGTTACTTCGCATCTGCCCCAGCAAACGTGTAATTCCATCGTCGTTCCATGATTGACAACCACGACATTAATTTGTACCAATTAATATATGCAGTTGAGTATTTAGGCGCATAATAAAAATTTATCATAACTATCAGGTCGTTTCATAAGTTCGTACTTTTCATCCTTAAACTGACGAGAATAAAATTCTTAACTTAATAGGAGGAAAACGAAATTTAACAGGTTCAAAGAATGTATGATATTTTTAAAATACCAATAACAACAATTATAGAGATTTGAGTAAAATATGAGGGTGATATCGAAGCTTCGAATATATGTTTTATACAGGGTTGGACAGATTTTATTCACGATTAACGAGTAAACTTTTTAGATTCATTCTAAAACAATGCTCGCTTGAATGTCAGTTCATAACATTCGTTTATAGATTCTAATTTACGAATGTCGAGGAACCTTTGGAACGTTCATCTCTTTTCATTTGCAATTAAACGATTATTAGTAATTCATCGACCGAATGAATATTCTTCTTCGAAATTCTATATTTTTATCAAGAATGAACCCTATTATTTGTAAACTTTTAAATAATGTTACCTGTCGTTTGGGGAGCTATAATTAACTTTCTACGCTAAAATTTGATAAAGAAGAAGAGTAGGAAAGTTCGAATTGTTCAAGAAGAAGCGTTTTAAGAGAGAAACGAAAAGATAAGAGAGAAACAGGGAAGCAATGAACGCTACCCACCTACAAAATGTACTAACCGTGCCTTCGCGACAGTGGCAGTTTATTTTTCGCACGGTACAGTCCTCTTCCCTTCGGATGAAAGCAGAATCGGTCTCTCTGCTGATTCCGCCATTCAATTTCACGAACCTTAGTCTAATATACGACCGCATCTAAATCAGGATTATCGACCGACGAACTGTGCCTCTATTGTGAGCCTTCGTGGCGATCCCTGTGTATGTCCTCGTGCAAACAGTCTTTTCGTGAGTGCATCTTCCCACCGCCTGTATCTTTAACTATTCACTTTTCTAACTTTCTTTTGGATACCGATTATTTATCCTTAACGCTAGATTTACGAACACTGATTACATATATTTTTACCCAAACCCGTCACGTTGACGGTTTCATTAAAATTCGGTTTTTCTTTTAACACGTAAATTCCCACGTCACCCACATATGGGTGACATAATTTTTTTACTAAAAAAAATCTCAAGATTTTAGAGAAAATAAATCTAATGTTTGTACTAAGCAAGTAATTGGTCAAAACAAATGCAAATAGTTTCATGAAATAGGGTCTCTAACTGTAGAAAAGTAGAATATATTAATTTGAAGTTGAACTCTGGGTAATATTGAAAAAGTTGAAACGGGAGAACATCAGCTTAACACACTGACTGCCATCCACATATGGGTAACATAATTTTTCACTAAGGATCTAAAAAAATTAATTCTCAAGATTAAACATTAAAAAAAATAAATCTAAATAGGACTCTTGAATTTTAACGGGAATTTTATATGACAAATTATGAGATTTCTAGTTTCCACTTATCTAAAAACAAAGTTTCGTTTTCGTGGACAATTTGAGAAGTTTGGTGTGACAGTCAAAGTGTTACTTGGGGTGTTCAGTGAGTCACAAATTCGTTCACTTGCATATTCACAAAAATATGAGTACCTCTATGTAAACTTAGAGTGCAAACATTGTGATTGCCAAATCTATTTACATTGTATAAAGCCCCACGTTTCTTATATTTTGATATCTCTATTTCACTTATTAAAATCTACAATCAATTTTGGTAATCCAATTCCTGAATTTCCAATTATAATTTAAATTTTCTTGCTTTGTTATCTGCTCTGTAGCAGGCAGAATTTGAATGTATTTAAATGAACCTTACGATAGATACTTAAAATTATTACTATCGTTTTATTACATGAATTTTCATAAAGTCGAACGAAATCTCAAAATATTTGATAAACAAAATTATGCAATGCCAAAAGGAAGGACTATCTTTATCGTATGATTTGACGCTGTATCACGAAGTTCGGTCTGAAGAGACCCAAGTAGAGAAGACAGGCGAAGTATAAATATATTTTGATTGCATAATTGGTTAATTAGTACACATTTTTAAGAGTTGGTTACATTTTACCCAATTCTGGATCCAACGTTAGATAAAAATTTTTCTCAGAAAAGGAATAAATTAGTTGACTCGATAAATAGCAAGTTGTACTTAAAAAGTAAAAATATTCGATAATTTAATGGTGCTTTTCCTATTTCGTAGTACTCTTACAGTGGCGTTATTTTACGTGATTTTGAAACACATTGTAAGTTTCAAGCGCCGGTCATCAGTGACCACCAGTGACAGCCAACGCGTTAACCAGGCCAAGAAGTATGGAAAGTACACAAAATAAGAATGCGATCGCAAAGAAATTTGGCAGGACAGAAACAGCTCGACGACCATTAAATCACATTTTTTTTAACGCACGTACAGCACGAAACGCGCCCGCAAATTCGTGTGTGTTTTTATTATAAGGGAAGGCTTTGAACGCGCAAAGAATGGTTTTTATATACTATAAAACATACGTTTTATGTAGTGTATGCAGTATATATCATACATGGCTTCGCTATAAATTTCACCCGATTGGTTACGTTCGAGATAAAGTAATTTTTGCAAAATCCCATTCCGCGGGATTATCAACGGGAGGCTGCTGTTATTAAACACAGATTTTGTAATAAATAAAACACCCAAGGCAGAAAGTTGTAGAGTAGAATCGACTAAAATTTCTCATCGCGATAGAAACATTGTTTTCTAGCAATAAACGTTATATTAATCTTCAAGTCAATGAAGAGGATATAAATTTTTAAAACTTTCAGATTACTTTTTTTACTACAAAATAAAAACTTACAACTTTTAAAGCAATATTTATATCGTGAACCATTTATTAAATATTTATTAAATTTATTTATTACAATTTATTAAATACTACTCGTTTGCTCGACAAACACTATAGGGTTTTTAATTTATTTCTATTCAACAGTAATTACTAAAATTCACATAAAAATTACTATTTGTTAATAGAATTACGTGTATTGAATAAAAATTTCAAGATGGAAGAGATTTAACGCTAAAACCACCGATAATTATAGTGTATTTATTTACACCAAGAAAATTAAAACGATTGATACGTAAAGAATTATTCTCTTATAAAGAATTACGGTAAATTTTCAAAAATTCAGTCGAGTAACTTTTTTACAAGTTTTATTAGAAATTATGAATTGCACTTTGACTGCTTTGATAGTTCTAACGTTAAATTCGTTTCGTTTTCGTTTCTTTAAACGACATACTTGGTACGAAGACTACGATCGAGTTACGTTTCAAGTGCAGACACAATGAGGAAATAAATTTAATCAGGTGCGGATGCAGGGAAGACCCGTTGGGAAACCGAAATACTGGCGCGCGACGTAGGCGTCGACCAACGGTAGGTACCGACGATATTTATTGAGAATATTTACGAGGGGTGTTCTTTCATGCTTTCGCTGCGAGTAGGCCATAATACTTTGAAGATCCTCGCCTCGTCATACGAAAACGATGGCGCTATTTCGGCGGAACTGCCGTGAGAAATTTCGAGGAAACAATCGCCAGAGGAGGCATCCACGAATTTAACCGCGAAGATATTGACGTCACAGTCACCTTCTTTCGCCAAAGAATGTACTATCAAACGTGTGGGAAAACATGATCATAATTATTGACAAAGAAAATCGAGCAGAAAGTTTCCGAAGCATATAAATTTGCATCTATACAAGAAATATAAAATCAGCATTTTTTTTCATGCTTTTATTTACGTTAACAGTGCACATACGTTTGGTAAAGAAAATAATAAATCGAAGAGACTAGATTTGGACATTTTATAACTTTCTTCGTGGAGTTTGCGAGCTCTCGCTCATCACTGATTTATTCTAATAACTGAATATAAATTCCATTTTGGGATTTTTGGGATCACCTCCGTGTATTAATTTCTCTCTATTTCATAAAAATAATAATAGTAATAATTAGATCTGAACAATCGAGTGAAAACGAATCTAAATGCTCTGTTATGTAATTTTCACTCCTAAAAACTACCCTATTATACAGGGTGTTCGGCCAACCCTGAGAAAAATTTTAATGGGCGATTCTAGAGGCCAAAATAAGAAGAAAATCAAGAATACTAATTCGTTGATCGAGGCTTCGTTAAAAAATTATAGAAACACTTCTGGCCACACTGTATATTTTTGGTAAAGAATTTTTTTCTCGAAACTGAGTAGAATTTCGGGGGTATGTCTATTCACCAAAAATGCTTGCAATTGACTCCTGCAATCGAAAATAATTTTTTTAGAATTAATTAAAAATTTTTTTTTTCGTCGAAAAATTTAAGCACCTACCCTCTGCCGATTTTACTTAAAAATTCGTTTTTGATTTTTAATAATTTTGTTTGACGCCCTACAGAAAAGTTGTTTAATACTTTTTTGTAGGTACCCATGAGCTCCACTTCAGAAAAAAGTTTCATTGAAATATATTCACAATTGTAGAAGTTATGGCTGTTTGAAAATTGAACCATTTTTATGGGGTTTTTCTCATTTTGCGGGGTCAAGGACCAACTTTTCGAATATTTTTGTACTTTGTACATATTCTCCACCAAAATACGCGTAGTTTGCTTTTTTAAACATTAAAATCGTCCAATCCGTTCAGAAGTTATGACGTTTTAAACATTCGCATAAAAATTCGGGCAGATATTTCTAGCCAGAAATTATATTTTCGTTAAGGAATTTTTTTCTCGAAACTGAGTAGGATTTCAGGGGTATGTCTGTTGACCAAAAATGCTTGCAATTGACCCCTGCAACTAAAAATAATTTTTCCAAGACGATTCGAAAGTCTTTTTTTTCACCCAAAACTTTCAGTACTTATTCGAATTTTTTTCTCGAAAGTGGGTAGGATTTCGAGGGTATGTGTATTGACCAAAAATGATTGTAATCGACACCTGCAACCAAAAATAATTTTTTGAGAATGATTTGAAATTTTTTAATAACTTTTTAACGAAGCCTCAATCAACAAATTGATATTCTTGATTTTCGTCTTATTTTGGCCTCTAAAATCTTACATTGAAATTTTTCCCAAGGATGGCCGAACACCCTGTATAATTATATTCTTAAAGATACCATTATGTACTTGTTTATACACATTCGCGACTTAGGGTTACCTTCTCCTCTAAATTATCCTTTTCAAATCGTATCGTCGAAATCAATATTGTAAACTTTATTTCTATCAAAGGCATCGAAAGATCGTATTTTAACTTGAAATTATATTCCAAGTTTAATCATTTGTTCTCGATAATAATTATTTCCACAGTTATATGCATCCAAATAAATTTGACTATCTGTCAACGGTTGAATAATTATTTCGAAAAATTATACTTCGTTATAAATGAAAACAAAATGTAAAAATTAATATCATTGATCATGTAGATTATTGGCTAAACAGATCAATTTTATTAACGCACCGAGTAGATTGAAAAATCTATACATATAATCATATTACTAAGATTACGTTCGATAAAATTATGATTGTACTACGAGTCATTACAATACACTCGACAGTTGTAGAAAGTAATAAATTCGACAGAAATGAATGAGTCGACGAGTGATTAATAAATGTATTGCAGAATTACACGCGTGCATATGTTTTATGGAACATAATTTGCGAATAGACATCGATAACGATCGTCTGTGACAGCAACAGTACTCTGGATCGGCGAACATTACACGATCTTCGGCGCACAAAACGGTTAAGACGATTTCTATGAAATTCCAGTGCGGATAAGGAGCAAGCTCGCAGAAGAGAAAAGGGCAGAAAGGATGGGAGGAACAACTCGCGGGAAGAACATTTTGTTGCATCAGAACAGCCAATGGTTGTAGGTACTCATAGAATCGCATAGGAACGCCATATAGACTGCTATATTGCTGCCGCCAGCTGATATATGCGCGACATTATCCGTATCCACTTACTTCCTCGTTTGGCAAAAGATTTCAAGCGATTTAAAATGGGTCACCTTAGCTAGGCAGACATATACAACAGAAGTACGTGTCGGAAGTAACACTTGCTATAGGATTCTGGTATCGTTTCTACCGATTATATCGAATTCCATCGACCGAACACGCAAGGTAAACCGATGACCGAATACTTTTCAGAAATTCTTTGCATTAATTATTCTTTTGGGGTTTATAAACGAGATTCTGCCTTTATATTTTACTACAGCCTCGTCTATGAAGATATTTTTACCGGGTACAAAACTCAAGGTATTCTATAAAGTTATTCACTTTCTGAATTTTTGTTTACATTTTCAATTTCATGCAACATTCAAAAAATTTGAAAAAATCTTGATCGAATATTCGGAGAGGAACTTTTATTTGAAATTATCTCGACCAATAATCCTGCATATTGTTTATAGACATAATAATAATAAATAAATTTCAATCAGGAAAATCGAATATGCGGGTAATTGGACTACACCTACATATGAAGTGATAAAAACGAGGAATTGGATCAGTTTTATGGGATTTTCCTCACTTTACGGGGCTAAGGAACAACTTTTCGAATATTCTTAGAATTTCTACATATTCTTTACCTAAATGCGCGTTGTTTACATTATGAAACATTACAATCCTTCAATCCGTTCAGAAATCAAGATGTTTTAAACATACGCATGCGGAAAAACATTTCTGGCCACGTAAAGAATTTTTTTCTCGAAAGTGTGTAGGATTTCGGGGGTACATCTATTCACCAAAAATGATTGAAATTGACCCCTGCAACTGAAAATAATTTTTTTAGAACGATTTGAAATTTTTCAATTTTGCCAAAAAATTTGTTCACCTTCCTGAATTTTTTTCTCGAAAGTGCGTAGGATTTCGGAGATATACCTATTCACCAAAAATGATCGTAATTGACCCTTGCAACCGAAAATAATTTTTTCAGAACGATTTGAAATTTTTTTTTTTCGCTGAGAAATTTGGGCACCTACCCCCTGTCGATTTTTCTTAAAAATTCGTTTTTCATTTTTAATAAATTTAGGTAGCGCTGTACAGAAAAGTTGTTTAGTACTTTTTTGTAGATATCCATGAACTCTAGTTCCCCCCAAAATTTCAATGAAATCCATTGACTATTATAGAAGTTATGGCCGTTTGAAAATTAGACCAGTTTTATGGGGTTTTTCTCAGTTTGCGGGGTCAAGAACCAACTTTTCGAATATTTTTGCGATTTGTACATATTCTCTACCAAAATACGCGTAGTTTGCTTTTTTAAACATTAAAATCGTCCAATCTGTTCAGAAGTTATGACGATTTAAAGATACGCATGAAATTTTAGAGAGATATTTCTGGCCTCAGATTATATTTTCGGTAAGGAATTTTTTTTTCGAAAACGGTTAAGATTTCGAAGGTATATATATTCACCAAAAATGATTTTTGTTGACCCCTGCAATTGAAAATAATTTTTTCAGGACGATTTGAAATTTTTTTTTTTCGCCGAGAAATTTAGGCACCTACCACCTGTCAATTTTTCTTAAAAACATGTTTTTTATTTTTAATAAAGACAACCATGAGTAGTGTAGTAATACAATTTAAAAATATATCAGATTCTTACGCTTTTCACTTACAGTTTTCGCAAATAGATTTTTCTTATTTCGATATTAAATACGAATGTGTTACTTTGAAAGCGATTAATTATAGTTTTTATCTTTTCTGTTGAAACGGTTTGCCGGATTTCTTCGTTAAGTTTTATCTTCATTACAATTTAGATTATGTATCCTTATTAACTATAAAATCTGGTTGCATAAGCTTGGATGAAGCCGAAAACAATCATGATCATTCCATAAACTTCAAAAAAAATTATCAATTTATTTACATAACTTGCAGTACTTTAATGTTTCGACAGTTTGCTAGGTTGTAAGCTATTAAAAGTTGAAAAATGATTTAAATTTCTTTAAGCTTAAAATAAAAGAATTTCAGAAAGGAAAGAAAGAGTAAAAACCTTTATAACTCTTATAATTACCATATAAATTGTTTACTCATTACGTTCCAGTCAAATATCATAAATTTATATTTTCAGTATTTGTAGAAACTCGGAATTAAGTTCGAGTTATGAACTTCAAACATTCGACCCTACTGAATTCCTTCAAGTTTGATCAAACATACAACCCATTTGGACAATGTGGACTTCGAAAGAATTAATTTTTTCTCGAATATTTATAAAGATAGAAGCCCTGTAAAAATCCACGATCCTTTGCAGGTGAACCGCCGCGTCGAGTCGGTAGCGACCATCGATTGTCCAAGCAATAATGGCACCGATAGCTGCGGGGGACCTTTTAAAAGGCTCTGTGTCGTTCTCCGCCCTTTTGTTTGTCCCTTTCAACAGATCCCACGCAACCGATAAGTGGACAATTAAAACGCGCTAGGCATCCTAGGAAAACCATTCGACGTAAAATCTATTTGGACTGACCCAGTAGACTCCTCGAAGAATTTTCTCAGAAGGAAGGAGCCCCGATCGTGCTGCGCCGCTTAGTTATTATTAGCTTCACTTCGACAGGACCATTTTTATTTCATCGTAAAGAACGCGATACAAGTGTTTAGGAATTCATTATAGCCCTGCATAGGTTCCGTTACGACGGTATACGTTCGCTATTCTGTGTAGATAACGAATTAGTATAGACTCGACACGAGATTTTCTACAGTGCCATTAGACGCCATGTGTTTTCTATCACCGGGTGTATCGTGAAACCACGCAGGATAGCGGTCGAAGAACGTGATTCTGGCCGGGCATAAATAATAGGACCACGTCGGCAGTCACTATAATTCAATTCACACCTGATAACTGTGACCATAGAATTTCCATATTACAGGATGTAATAAAATTAAAAATATTTTCGGGGCGGTCCGCGCGCTTCGGGGGGTCCAGCTCTCTTCTCTTCTCCCGGGACGAACGAGCCAAGGATCGCAATCCTTCACATTTGCTGTCTTACAAATTTATTCCCCGCATTTGTTTCTCGATATCCGCGGTGGTCCTTCACCGTCCACGACAAATGGCAAACGCCAGACAAAACGAAACAGGGGCCGCCAATTTCACCACATTTTTAACTTCTTACTTCGAATAATCTTTCGAGAAACGAAAAGAACGTTCTCCTTTTCTTTCATACAATATCTAAGATAAACGGTTTTTATCTAATCTAATGCTCTCTTTTTCTAATTCTCAATTTTTTTTTAACACTGGAACTACCGAAATGATCAAAATGACCCGTTCTGTAATTTCTAATAAAAATTGTAAAAAATATACACGACTGGATCTTTGCAAATTTACCGTGGTTTTTTATAAGAAAATAAATAAACATTTATTTCAATTGCATTAGTTATTTCTCCAAGTGTCTATCACTTTAATTTCTTTGATACAAATAAATACACTATAATTGTCAGTAAGTGTTATTATTGTGATGACAACTTTGATTTTTAATAAAATAAAACTACGAAAGATAATCATAACATTTATTTCTATTGCATTAGTCATTTCTTCAAGTGTCTATCGTTATAATTTCTTTGGTACAAATAAATACACTATAATTGTCAGTAACTGTTATTATTGTGCAAGATATACAAGAATTTTCCAATACGAGCGATGAGAACTTTGATTTTTAATAAAATAAAACTACGAAAAATTATCTGGTATTTACTATTTTTTATGTACGTTCGATGACATACGTGAAATGACTTTTTAGATAACTCTAGTGCATGGATCAGGCTGTATCAGTAAACAGTTTGTAGGTTGTTGGAATAAAAGGAATCGCCCTACAAGAAAAAGTCTAATGCATGCACTTTACGAAATAATCTTATTATTGAACTTCGATCTCGATAAAACGATAGTTTCAACAGAAATGTAGCATGCGACTATTCAACGACGTCTCAGACAATTAAAATAAACGCCAAACAAAAGATGAAATCATAAATCGTACGAAGTGCACGAAACGTTTTTCGAATCAAACGAAAATTTTAATAATAAATTTTAATAATTTAAAGCAACTGTATATTTCTCTGAGATTATCGTCATACCTGTACAGACTATTTCCAAAATTGTGCATTTATGAAACAAGTACTGGAAGAAAAGGCAAACTTTCTTAAAAAAAAAGAAAAAAAAGGAAAATTTTTAAGTGTTTTCGCTTGAAGAGGAAACAAAATAAATAATTAATTCTGCAGGTTGCTCTAAAGTTTACCTCTAAAAGACTGGTCATATTGTAAGAAATACAATAGCTAGTAACATGGAAAATATAGTAATTGCAATTGTAAAAGCCACTTTATATGTGACTATTACAAATAATTACCAGTATAAATATAGTTTTGTATGATACTACATAAAACATTTTTAAATTACTATAAAAATTTATTTTAATTATTTTTATATTCAACGGAAGAAACGTTATCAAAATAAATTATTCGAATCGTAAACAATTTTGTTCTTTAACATCGTCAATTTCACCCACTCTCACATTGAAAGATAATAAAATTGTTAAATGTGTCGCCTACACGAATTCTTTTTCTACTCGATTTGAATTTATGGTAACCTGCGTGGAACAGTGTCGCAACTATTAGTCTCCCAGATGGCAATGAAGAGATGTAAAATATAACGTCGATGATAAAAATTATACGTCATGGTCGTTAATCTGAATCCGCTAATTAGTACCCATTAAGTTTGCACATTCCAAGAGTTTTTCGAAGTGAAATTTATCATTTCCTTGTACCTGCCAACTACCCGGCTGACAGCCATAAATTCCCAGCTAACCAAACTTCACCGAAGAATCAATTTCGCCGCCAAACAGATGAATCCGGTAACCTATAATCAATACACCTAATCCGCATCACACTCGAAGGCGTTATTTTCCTGGCCGTGCCTCTCGCCGAAAATTCCTGATTCGTTTTCTCCATCGAGCTGATTGTTTTAGCTACGGGGGTGAGAATACATTATACATTAACGTATAAGCGGCACGGCCGAAAACAAGATTAATGACTCGCTGGTATTTATGACCGTGACTTGTCGGGATCGTTTAAACAAATGTTTGTTTCCTGCTTGAACGACTCCGCCTCGTCAGACCCATGCAGGGCGCGTAAAAAGTTCGATCCCGATTCAAGCCAAAACTATCCATTCTTTCCACAATTGAATATAAAATTAAAACGCCTAAATAAACTTGGACAAATTCTACATTATTAGGAAATACTCCAAATCACATTATTTTCGATATTCCAAAATTCATGTCACATTTTATATTTTCCAAGTGATCGAAAAATCAACACGAAATCATAAAATTAATATGTGAATGAGTAGATTAAATGACTTTGAAGTTTTTAAATAATTTGTTTTTTAACTTTTACTTTTGAAAATTGATTCAAATGGCATTGATCAACAGATAATTTGTAAATGATTTTTCTCAGATACTTGGGTATTTCAAATTATCAACAATATTCGAATATACTTTCTCCATGAGTGGAAACAAGCACACCCTCGAACTTATTGCTTCGTCTGTTCGTCCCTAAGATTTATAGTGACATACGAATGTCTGATCTGAATTTTTTCTCGTTTATCTCCCAAGAGTAAGACTTGATGAAATTTGTATTACTGTTGGGTAAAAGATTTAGTAAACTATCATTAAAAAAATAATCACTAATCCTCCACGTGTATTTATTTGAAGTACTAAACTAGCATTTAAAAATTAAGCTTTATTAAAAAAATATATCTTTTAAATATGTTTCGTTAAAAATGAAAAAAATTTAAGAAATATAACTTTCACTAAGGCAACAAACCAAAGCATAAGTCCTTATCTCCTAGAACCCAGAAAAATTAGAAAAACGCCGGTTTCGAACCGGGAAGAGTTAACAAATATTTTAAAATTTGAATGAAAGAACAGAAATAATGACACTACTTCAAACTTAATGCATATTTCTATTTTTCGCGGTGAAATCTGATGAAATGATGAATAAACTTGGAAATCAGGCACAGTAGACGTGTTAAACGCCAATCACTTCGATTCCGCGATTTAGGGTAAATTCAGTTTCAACAAATCGGAAAACATCATTGGTGGCGAACAACGCGAGGGAAAACCGCCGATCGACTATATATTCGGCAATTTCTTGCTTGTTCCTGGTATATCGGTGACGTTTCTGTAAACACACGAAAGGTCGGAGAAATGGAGTTAACCTAGACATAAAGGGAAAAGAGCAACAGAGGATGGAAACAGGGGATCGACAAAGAAATGAAAGAAGACGGGAAAGAAAGAAGGCTATAACGCAGGGTGGAAGGAGTGGCAGGTAGAACAGAACGGTGGGCGCCGACTTATACGTGTGCCATTCAAAGGAAATTTATGTACATACCAGAAGCATAAAAGCAGTCGCCGCGTCTTAGACCCCCAATATTATTGCAGACATCTAAACCACCCGAATTCACAAATACTCTTTTTTCGCCCATTCTCTGGGCTCTCCCCTCTTCTGCCCAATTCATTTCTCCCTTATTTGCGGCGTAGCTACAATTCAAACCGATACTACATCCTACAAGTAATAATGTTAGACGCGGAGAACGTAGAACTGATGGAAAAAAGAGGAAATGCGAGACTCTAACGTGAAACGAGCCCCCGCATAAATAAAATTAATATTATTGTCTTTCAACGAGTGTCACAGGTTAGCCATTATTCTTCCCCTTTCATGATCGGAACTTGTACGATGGATCGAACAAGTATTTGCAGCCCTAGTTTCGTCACAACTTTGTCGAAACAAATAATAGATTTGAAGAAAACCTATTACTGCTGATAGTGTGAATTAAAACTTTTTGGCAATGCGTTGCTAAAGAATAATATAATAATTTTGGAATACCTCAATTATAGAATTTTGAGAGTAAAAAAGTAGCTGTACAGTTATGAATATAAAAAGATTTTAAAAATAGGTAAATGCGGACAATATGGGACAACATCCATTATTTGAAGTATAATGAAAAAAGCAGTTCGTCGCAAAAAATGAATATGTCGGTCATGCCTGGTACCATGAAAATGCGGTATTACCTCGCTTATCGATCGAACTGTTCCCTCGATAATTGAACCAGTCATCCCTGCCACTGTTACTCCGTCTCTTTTATTTGCGATGAACATGCTAGGCGAAACTTTAGCTTGAAATAAACTGACCGATAACTCAAAGAAAAAGCAATTACTAACTGTCTGCGAATAAATAGTTAAAATTGTATTTCAGATTGTATAAGAATTAGACTGTTTCAATTATAATTTCATCAAAATATATATTTGAAAATAAATAAAATAAAGAGCGGGTTAAAACGATCCTTGATTAACTTTAACAAATCTACGTATTTCAGTTGGAATTTAATATTAAAATTAATGAAAATTATATGGATTTTTACAACTATGGTAACGGATCTAAAAATGCAACTCTGCTTAGTGTTGTTTACCTTTAGTTTCGAGCAACAGTCTGCTAAAATAGCAGATCAGATAAAAGGCTGGAGGATATGAAATGTAAAAGTCGGCAAAAGTGATCCTTTTTAGATATTACAAAATGTCAACTAGAGCTAATATTTTAATTTAACTTTCATCTTCATAATTACAGTCGTAACAGGATCTAGAATCGATTCCTTGGATCAGTAATGGGGAATTGGCGTCCCACGTGGGAAGTGTGGCTCGTACTCCCATTTTCTACTTCATTTTATCTGTTTATTATCGTTTCGACAAACGCATTGGCAAGAAAGAAACACTAGAAAATGTAGGGAACGGGTTTGCTTAGCTTCGACGAAGAATGCGTATTTAAAAATCAAATAATCAATCAGAACGAAGTATCCTTTACATAATGATACAACGAATGAAACGAATCAGAGAATACTTGGAATAAGTGAGACGTCGGGAACTGAGACACTAGGTAATGATTCCACTTTCGCGATCATTGTGGTGCACGCGTGTGTATCGAGTGCGCAATGACATGTGGCTGTAAATAGATACTACCTGCGTGTAACGAAGCTTCGCAAAATAAGAGAAACGGCGAAATACGATCGGACAAGAAGATAAGCTTCGCTACTGCGAGATCTCCTTTACTCCACGGAGTTCCCGGAAAGAGAGGTACTTGAGATGGACACTCGCCATCTCATCTAGCAGAGATAGGCCGTGGTCCAGCTACCATATCTGATGAAATGCGATGGATGGGACAACGTGACACTAAAGTACGAGACAAAAGTGTCCTCTGCGGCGTGCTTTCCTCTACCCCACCGGCGTCTACACCCTCTGTCTCAACCACCACCTTTGCCACCCACACCTGGAATCCCACACTGACCGCGCGATTATCGACGAAAAATTTGACTATCTTTTCATCAATCTGTTACCTGCTTTCGTGTAAGTCATCCTTTTAAGCTTTCCCTCAATTTTCCTCTTTCATGTTCATACACGGCTTTCCAACTTTGGAAATGAAATGAATATGAAAGAGAAGCTGGTTCTCGTTCGTTTCGTTTTGAAATTTATATCGAACCATTTCATGTACATTTGGCACTGATAACAGTGGTCGAGAAATTGAAAACAATAGTTTATATTATTTACGATTAATTTAAGATATCTATTTATTTATGTACACTGGCACGGGGAAATAACAGGAAACAAAATTATTTGACTTTGGTTTGAAAAATTTAAGACACGATTTATTTAATTTGAGGTAATAAAATGAAACACTTTTTTTTTTAATTTGCTACTGAATTTCGGAATGTTTCATTACTCTGACACGACTTCTTCTGTCGCTCGATATTTTTCGATCTAACCGTAATAAAAAATTTGAAGATTGCTCGACGTTCGAGTGTTTGGCACGCGCCGGGCACTTGGATGCCTGGGAGTCTCAAGTTGCCGATCACTGCCATAACTAATAGTTTCCAAAAAAGTTTCTCTATAATCTTAATACAAGAAATTCGTCAAAAAACTTTCATATAATAATAAATAATGAAACTGGACTGTTAAGCAGACTGATAAACTATAACTTCTGTCAAATGTCGAATTATCTGCGTGTTTCCTACAATATTCTATCATTATCAGTGTTTGTAAATACTAGATAATACTAGATAACAGAATACGCGATAAATAAATCACATTGCGTAGTTGAGCAAACTTCAAAAATTGGGAAAAAATATTTTCGAGGCCACATACTTTCGAAAAATGAAATAAAAAAAAATCGATTTTAAGGTTCTAGAGTAAAATACTTGGTTAAGTGCAAAAATATGAATGATATTTCAATTAACTTTAACTTTTGCTAGGTCGTATTAGGTACGTTCACCCTACTCACAAATTACACCCTCTTGATTCCAAGTACTATTACAGGTAAGGATATTTTCTCTTTTTATTCTGATCCGATTGTGAGTCTATCTTTCATTGAACAAGTCATCCAGGAGGGGAACTCGAAAATAAAGTGGCAATGAGTATCAACACTTGATGTAACTGGGCTATCGAGCCTCTAACCATCTGATCCGAAGATTACAAGCATCTACTCTCAGCTGCTCCACCACCAAAGAGTTTTGACCCAGAATTACCAGTTCCCTCAACGCTTCGTATCACCAAGAAAGGGTACTCAAACAATGTCTTAACTCCAAGTATTACACGTAAGGACGTTTCCTTTTGAGTCTTCCAGGAGCCAAATCCCTTAGAAATGTCGATTCCGAAAAAAGTAGTAGATCGAGAGACCGAAAGAGAGGAATTTCCTATTTGCATGAATGTTCAGTAAGTGGCTAAAATATGCAAACGAAAGAAAGTGTTCCATATTATGGGGGCTTACCGTTTGTGAACTGAAGTAGTGTACGTCGGTTTGCATAACAATTCGACATCGACCGCGAGCATATTCGCGACAATATAAAGAATGGGTTTGTAAGAAAGCAAGTTTCATCAACAAATGACATGTTTATACGGTTCCCTCAGTGTCGAGCATCGGAACTTGGAAAGCAAAGTCGTTGTGGCGCAGTCGGTCTTGACATGACGCACGACCGCCTTCTTAGAGGCGCTAGTCTTCTAGAAGAGGAAAAGGAAGAAGAGGAAGGAGAAGAAGAAGAAGAAGAAGAAGAAGAGAAGAAGGCGTTCCGACGAAACGAAACGCGGTGTTGGAGTCAGATAAGATCGCTGAAACGGGGATCAGTAATATTTTACGAAGTCATCGAAGTTGCTCGCTAACTTCGGCATAAATTACAATGGCTGCCTCCTTCTCTCTCGCCCGCTTTTATACTCATCCCTTTCGTCAAGTCCATTCCCCCGACTATGAGAAGATGGGAAATTCCACGAGCCCTATTCCCTTCGCACCGAGTGATAAACAAACACTTATTATCGCTAATAACACAGAACACCAACCTACCTCGTTGGGAATTAGTAAATTCGCACGCGAAAAGACTATACAATAATCTATAACTCGTTGGAATTAGCAAATACACAAATGGAAACGACACAAACACACCGAGTACCTCGTAATCGAACAAATATTTTGTCTGCTAAATAACTTCCTTTGCAAAGCTTCAAATCTACGTAATACTGGATGATTCTTAAACCAATTTTGTTATTAAACAATTTTGAATATAAATACTAGAGAAGAAATGTAACTCATAATTAGACTATCTTTATGCAAATTCATATTTTTATTAATAGAATTAATGAAATCAAAACTTTGTAGAGGATTGTCTCAACTCTTAATTATAATAATTCGTATCTTGCTTTAAGTGTTTCTTATAGTTTTACATATTAAGTGCATTCTGTAGTTTTTTGAAAACTAAAATTTCCGATGAATGCATTCAGTCTACTCATAATCATCAAAGCGATCATCCATATTTACAATAACAAATACTTCGAAACGAAAAAGCAACGGTAAAAGAGTAAACTCATGTATAATTCTTTGGATATACTGTTTCAGAATCTATTGAATTTGAATTACTGGTTAAGGAATATACGAGGAGTATTAGGAAATTAAAAAAGTGACGTTGGACACTTTTGAACGAATTTTCAGTTCGATAAATCATAGCTCCAGTCGCTATATAATCAATAACTTAATAATTTGTAACTTTAATGATTTCATCCATTAACTATGTTTATGTCGTATTACTTATATTGCCTCTCACCAACCTTCGATACATAACGACAACGATCGATCATTCGAAGCAGCAATCGCAATAATTTTTCAAAACAAGTCTTAGTAAAAGAATACTCAACTTTAAAATTTCATTTTAAACGTTAAAACGTTTTCATGCTATGAGAAAACATTTACGGGGCACAGAGAAGTGTTAACGCGTATCTAAAAATCGCTACAATGCATAAATTTAATTTTATTAATTTCTGTTCGTTCGTGACGACGAGTTTCTAAAGAATCCCCTGTCAAGAGATTAAATATGCAACGTCTTTTGTAATTACCATTTGATAGTTGCCATTAGCTTCGAACGTTCTAAATAACGCAACGTTCAGATTTCATAAGTTTGGCATAAAAGTTGCGCGAAGCCATAAGACATCCACCGTGAAATCGAGTGTTTACTCGCGAGATTAACGTCTGCGACAAGGCACAATGCCGCCGTTTATTATTTCCGACAGTCAACAAACCGATTACCATCACCGAGGACCGTTACTTAACAGTTTGCAGAAAAAAAGGAGGAAACGAAAACTAAAAAGTTAGAGGGACATAAGGTCTGGACCATGACACGAATACATTCCACACTACGAAGTTTGCCAGGGACTTGTTCATAAATCATATCTGAGAAAATGTTTGCAGTCATGTGCGACATGTGCTAGCAAAATATCGCGTATGGCAGCGATGAATGATGGTTTTGGTGTGCCTAACAAATTAATCCGACGTTTTCGACGCGTAATTTCGAAGATTCCGATGTTTTTCGATTTTTACGCGCCCGATGGTGTCTCAAATATAAACGAGCCGTGAGCCGCATAAAGTTATCAAATTATTGAAACGTGTATTATTAATCAAACAAATCGTCGCTACGTGCAAAAGTGCCAGTGAAAATATTCGCAACGATTTAATACCGATGATATTTATGCAATACATTGGGTCGTGCAACGAGTTTCTTCCGTTTTTCATTTCATACGACTAATTTTTGTTTTTCCGCTTCTGAATTTTATTGCTGCTGGCATTATCAATAAGGATTACTCGGTAAAAGTGCAAGTTAAAAATTATGAAATCGTAAGTGAATATGCAGGAAAGCTAAACCAAATGCAATTTGCGATGAACCATTCGATAGCTAATAAAAAAATTACGTTTCTGACCAATTATCTCGTGTCCTATTGTATGAAATATTTTTTAAAAAATCAGAGGCACTTTATAAAATTTTTTCAGATTTTTTAATTCAAAATTGAAATTTTAAAAAATTGAAATGCCTCAAAAAATACAAAGAAATCTCGTGTCTTGAATTGAAGCCATAGAACTGTGATTATATTGTTAGAGTTTGTACATACTGTTGTTACTATTGTTTTAAATTTGTTTTAGATTTGTTAATTTAGGATTTATTTATAAAACATTTACAAAAGGTTCTCGATAGTGGTGAATATCTCATTCGTATCTCGACCTTCGTAGAAGTCGGATGTACTCTCGAGCAACCCTTATATGAGCTACCTGAGTAACATAAATAGTAACAGTGACGCTAACCATAGATGCTACCAGTGTCGTTCTAACAGTTCTGGTTAAATAACCAATCACAGGTGAATGATGGTTATCATTAAAAAAAAAAAAAGAAACGAATAGACGACAATAAGAACGGAGTGTAATTTACAAAAGAGTACTCTTAGAAAGTGAAATTCATAGAGCCAACTATGAAAGAAACGAAGTGACTTAAAGAAAAATAAATGCTAATGCTCATTAATAAACTACAGATCTTTATGCAAATTCATATTTTTATTAATAGAATTAATGAAATTAGAGCTTTGCAGATTGTCTCAACCCCTAAGTATAATAATTCGTATCTTGCTTTAAGTACTCATATTGTTGCATATTAAGTGCATTCTGTAATTTTTTGAAAGTTAACATCTCCCATAAATGCATAAACATCCACAATGTAGTCATCAACAAGTTCAACTTAAACATATCAAAAGATAAATTAACCTAAAAATAAAGAAACTCCGTCCAAGGTATAAGAAATCATAAAAATGAAGGAGAAAACCTAAATGCAAAATTGTTGAATCGTCATTTTATGTCGACGTTTATTAATTCAAACGATTTGAAACAACCTTTTTTTTATTAAAAATAGTACTTCAGTGATTGCATAAGATAATAGCGTTAGTATCGCTTTACTGATCCTGTATAAAAACATACAGAGCTTAAAGAGTACGATTTTGCAAAGAAAAATCAGTTTGATAGTCACAAATACAAAATTGTAAACTTTCTAACGAAACAACAAACTCGCACAAATAATTCTGATTCGTAAAACTTCTGTCTGCGTGAAAACAACAAGGGTGGTTTAGCCCGAGCGTAACCGAGACGTTAACGCGATAGCGATCTGAATGCTGAGAATTTCCAGTAGTTGAAATACAATATATATTATATCACCCACGAAGACAGCCTATCCATTCTCGAGTGGATTATAACCTGAACTGAAACGAAGAATTAATATTCTGTTTCAACGTGCACAATTTGCTTACTGTGGCTCCACGATCTCGAAGAAAAACCTCAGGTATTCGACCGAAATGCATGGAATGATAAGATACGCTTATCTGATTCTCGTCTTCCCACGTGTCAGTCATTCCACATTTTTCGAGAGTAAACCAGAATGTTTCTTCATAAACGAAATTTTTATTAGCTAAATTCGCGTTTGACTCCACTGTGGAGCGTTTGGAAAAATGTGTTGCATTAAATGGTAATTACGTAGCCAAATAATTACGTACGTTGGAAGTACAATAAATTTATTTTAAGATCAGTTTAATTCCTCTTATCTCGAACATGTTTTATAGGATTGGAGATTTTAGTTATCAATCAACCCTCATACGTTATCGTTTAAATATAAATTGCAGCAGGATGCAGAACATTTATTGTCAATACTTCGTTGATTCTCATTTATTTTCTACTGTAATACTGTGCAATTAAGTGTTCAATAAAATCAGATAAATGTATCTACGTGTTTCATAAAATATAGACGAGAAACTTTTTCAACCCCTTGACCCACGATCTAATTTGAGATTATGTGTGCTAAACTCGAGTACTGAATTAAATCTGCTTATACTAAACAACCAAAAGCAAATAGAAC